>NC_092105.1:21727403-21987403 GCF_045679555.1 Salvelinus alpinus | reverse complement strand
ACATGAGAATCGTGTCAGGTCTGCGAGTGCACAAGCAGAGATCTTTCAGTATGGCACATTGACAGGCAGCTTGTTCAAATAAAGGACCCACAAAGCTCTGAACGCAAGCAACTGAGCTATTGAAAAATGCATTTACACGGATACACACGCATGGCAACACAAAACAAAAACAGAACCATTTCCTCTGTTGTCTCACAGGATATTGTCTCTGTGGGGTGTTGAGAGGATACATATTCAATTGTTGAAAAAAGTGCATATTTTCGTACGAAAAGTTAATTAGAAATGGTTACAGTGTTGTTCAAAAATGTGATCAAATTGAAAACATGATCTCTCTGTGACATCTTAACCCTTTTAATAACTGGGCTCTGGGGAAATGGACAACATGCGCAGAGCTTATCTATGACACATTGAATCAGATGGTGTCATTGTCTTCAACAGAATAGTGTGAAACCAGATGAGAGCATGGGAATATGTAAATGAGAGATATTTTTTCAGTAAAACTCCGTTGTCTCTCTGTCAGAGGGACGTCTGTACATTTTCTCTAAATTACACTGATTTCCCTTAAGGATCAACTTAAAGCACATAAACAAATTCATATGGGCCTTAATTGAATTCAAACTCATAAAAGAATTTCTAACCCCTTGCCACAAGCCGTTATGCCTCTTAGATATTAAAGAGAGTCGTGCTTTTACATGGTTTTGTAATCTGTCTGCCTTGTCTGTTTGAATGGACTGGACAAATTATGAGCTGCTCTAAGTTTCTATTGGTACAGCAGTTAATTACAAAGAGAGTACACACATGGAAAGATTTATTGAAATGAATCCCAGTGTGAAACCAACATGAAAACACGAAAATACTTTGATTTTGCCGGTCTCAAAGTTGGTCTAAAAATGTTTTTCAAATTGGGTTTACGGTAAACAATTCCTCTTGCAGAAATATTTCCAGGAGGTTATCTGACAGCAAAAGTAGTCCCGACACAAAGAAGTCCCCATGACTTCAAAGTCCAGAGAGACGGGTTAATTGGGTTAGGGCTGGTCCTTGGATGGTAAAGGATCTGCCATGAGGCTGAGGCTCATGCAAAGTGGCTTTATCAGTCTGGGATGCCACCACACCTTTGTTCAACCTGGAGGTCTGATACACACTGTTTACATTGTGGTTTTCAAAATGTGTCTCCAAATATGAAAAAGACAACAGAGTTTTGCTTGATAGACAGTGTGTGATTCAAACAGAACACATCTTCCGTTAACATCCTAAACTTAAAGGTCCTATTAGAGGAGTCATGAAAACATCATGCAGCAGGAGAAATCTGCCCAACAAGAGTCAGATCATCAAAGTAGGAGAAATCTGAGGTTTGTTGTTTTATTTAGTCAGTTAAGAACAAATTCTTATTTACAATGACGGCCTACCCCGGCCAACGCTGAGACCCCCAATCACGACAGGATGTGATACAGCCTGGATTCAAACCAGGGACTATAATGATGCCTCTTGCACTGGGATGCAGTGCCTTGGACAGCTGCGCCACTTAGACAGCTGTGCCACTCATTACACAAACAATGAGAGGAAAGTGTTGAAAAGTATTTTTTCCTTTTGATCTATTGTGTCTCCTTCAATGCCATTGTGAAAGGTTCAGAAAAACGACATTCTTTGAAGAAAGGCTTTGTGAAGGAAGCAAAACGGTTTTCAAGGATTTTATTCATGCATCCTAAAGGAAGTGGCCTAACCTGTAAAAGCAAAAGCATAGAAGCGCAAATAACACCAACACTGTCTGTGCCTCTCCTCTCCTGGTGGACAGGAAAGTACACAATATTTCTTATTGCCCTGGATACTTAAATGTGTGTGCCTTGGGCCCTCTTAAATGTGGCATGATAACCAAATGTTAGCAGCAGAATGGAGTGTACAGATTAGGCCTGGTACAGTAATAAACCTCCACAGCATCCTGGAAGACAGACGCAGTCAATACGAAGTGATAACAACTCCGCTGAACAATTACCTCTTAGTCACTCCTGGTATTCCCATTAAAAGGGGATCTGGAGACAAACCAGGCCTTAATTGAGGTCCGAGACAATAATTGCAAAGGAGTCTCATTTAATATTTAATTATGGTGTCTTGGCCATGCTAAATTATACATTCACATAATGACCATGAGCACAGAGTTTGTTCTGTCACTATAAACCATGGCACAAAAAGAGGCATTCAACCAGCCACTTTTATTGAACTGATATGAATTGATTCATCATAAGCCATCTGGATCTGTCCTCCTTGGGCTCAGCAGCCAGTGAGCCAGCTTCCCCAGTGGAGTGGTGCCAGGTAGGCCTCTCTATCTTAACCCTGCTGCATTCAAATAAATGAGAAGCTATGGGGTCATGGGGCTATGGAGTCTAAAGCCAGAGGATATTGTTCGATTCCACCTCGGCACTCCAGGAGGCAATTTAAACAACCCAGCATGCTAATCAAGGGTGGCGCTCTCTCTCTCTTTCTCACACTCTCTCTGTCTCTTTCAAGTAACAGAGGAGCCAAACTGGACCCAAACAATCTAAAGTGGAAACTCAAATTGGGCTCCTGTCTAGGAGAACATTAGGCTCCAACAGGAAATGGGCACTCACGTAGAAAAGGCAGAAATGGGTTTTGTTGACCACACTGCTGTTATTTTTCAAAAATGTTACTTTTTAGACTAGAGAATCATGTCAGTATATTGTGACCTTATGGATCGCTCGGTCCTTTGTCCCAGGTGGGCGTATTTACGAGAATCAACGACTGTTAATGCCAGTGGTAACAGTCAGGAATCAAACCTGAAACAATGAGTGTTAAAGTAAGAGGTTGGATGTAGGAAGGGAGGCATAGGGAGTTGAACCTACAATCCCAGCCAGTAGAAGGAGAACAGGTCCAGAGCTCTCCTGCTGCCAGCAAGACATCAACACCATCTCTGAGGAACTGCATTATTATTCCCATACCCGCCCACCTCCGCTCCTCCAGAATAATTCAATATATTAATATTCCCCTGGTATTTGTTGTGACCACAGAAAGCGATAGTGTTCATTCTCCTCTGGTGCTCTGGACCCACAGGTCAGCTGGTAGCAGATCAGAGGCCCCTCTCTGACTCTGAGGTTAAACTAACCAGGTCTGACCGATAAAGATACCTATTCCCTTTGGAAATCTAGACCAGCTTGGCATTTGGTTTAGGATTAGCTTGTTCTCCTGTTCTTTTTTGTGCTCTGAGTATTCTTTTCTTTAGCTACTGAGATGCAGTTTGTCTTTGTGTATTGTTTGTAGGAGCCAATCTGTGAATTAGGAAGGTAAATTATAGTGCTAAGGAAATACTAGACTAAGAAAGTACTGTGTCAGTATCAGTATTTGGTATGAAACTCAAACAAAAATGCATTATCTGCAAGGAAAAATCAATTAGTGAACCAACAATGTATCTTCTGTATCTTCTGGGGTCCTAATCATTGAGCAGCTGTTGTTCATCTGATTGTGTCTTACTTGCGATGACTGTGATGCATAGTTGATTCACTTACTTTCGACACATGTACATGTTGTAGGTCTCTCTGGATAAGAGCGTCTGCTAAATTACTATATGTAAGTGTAATAAGCTGTGGAAAACCTCTAAAATAAACGGTCTAGTCAAATTTGCCATAAAGAAATGTGGCACAGCTCAAACAGGATCACATCATCACATAAACATACATATTTGTATATTTTTGTTGTAATGTATGTATTCACAACAACTGTCACAAAGACAGTGTTACCACACTGAAATAGAAATGGCCCCTGCAAAGGAAGTAGTTGATGGAAATGCTAAAGAACACTTCCCTCTACTGGTACAAAGAAGTGTTACAGTTTGTGGATAATCTTCAATACAAGTGAATTGGAGATTACTGAAAGATGCATTTATTTTTACTTTCTCTGTGCCCTTTCTCTTGGCGGTCACTAAAACGGAGTCACTGGACTGAGCATGTCTTTAAGTTATCTTTAAGTTGACTGTGGATAATGTGCTGCTCCTTGGGGTCTGGGGCGGGTGTGTCATCAATCTTTTCTGGGTCTTCTGTGGAGTCACTGGACAGCCCCTGTAGTGTAGTCTGGGTAATGTGCTGCTCATTGGGGCCTAGGGTGGGTGTCTCATGTTCCATCTCTTCTTGGTTCTCTATGGATCCTGTGGAGTCACTGGACAGCCCCTGTAGTGTAGTCTGGGTAATGTGCTGCTCATTGGGGTTTATGATATGTGTCTCATCCATCTCCTCATTCTGGGAGGATGTTTGGTTGGTATCAACTCCGTCATTCTCTGTGTCTGATTCCTTCTACTCCTACTCCTTCCTCCCTCCATCATGTCCCCATTTCTCATATATTTTCTCCTCTTGTCTTTCTCTTCTCTCTCTTTATTACTTCCTCTTTTCCCTTATTCTTCCACATCATTATTCTCTCTTTCCTCCCCTGGCTGGTTCCCCTGACTGAGTCTCCTGGTTGGACTCCTGCATGTGTTGATTTGTCTGGTCCTTGTATTCGTGGTCTACTGTGTACAGGTCCTGGTGTCTCTCCTGGTTGGACTTCTGCATGTGTTGATTTGTCTGGTTCTTGTATTCGTGGTCTACTGTGTACAGGTCCTGGTGTCTCTCCTGGTTGGGCTTCATGTGTTGATTTGTCTGGTTCTTGTATTCGTGGTCTACTGTGTACAGGTCCTGGTGTCTCTCCTGGTTGGGCTTCATGTGTTGATTTGTCTGGTTCTTGTATTCGTGGTGTACTGTGTACAGGTCCTGGTGTCTCTCCTGGTTGGGCTTCATGTGTTGATTTGTCTGGTTCTTGTATTCGTGGTGTACTGTGTACAGGTCCTGGTGTCTCTACTGGTTGGGCTTCATGTGTTGATTTGTCTGGTTCTTGTATTCGTGGTCTACTGTGTACAGGTCCTGGTGTCTCTCCTGGTTGGGCTTCATGTGTTGATTTGTCTGGTTCTTGTATTCGTGGTCTACTGTGTACAGGTCCTGGTGTCTCTCCTGGTTGGGCTTCATGTGTTGATTTGTCTGGTTCTTGTATTTGTGGTCTACTGTGTACAGGTCCTGGTGTCTCTCCTGGTTGGGCTTCATGTGTTGATTTGTCTGGTTCTTGTATTTGTGGTCTACTGTGTACAGGTCCTGGTGTCTCTCCTGGTTGGGCTTCATGTGTTGATTTGTCTGGTTCTTGTATTTGTGGTCTACTGTGTACAGGTCCTGGTGTCTCTCCTGGTTGGGCTTCATGTGTTGATTTGTCTGGTTCTTGTATTCGTGGTCTACTGTGTACAGGTCCTGGTGTCTCTCCTGGTTGGGCTTCATGCATGTGTTGATTTGTCTGGTTCTTGTATTTGTGGTCTACTGTGTACAGGTCCTGGTGTCTCTCCTGGTTGGGCTTCATGTGTTGATTTGTCTGGTTCTTGTATTCGTGGTCTACTGTGTACAGGTCCTGGTGTCTCTCCTGGTTGGGCTTCATGTGTTGATTTGTCTGGTTCTTGTATTCGTGGTCTACTGTGTACAGGTCCTGGTGTCTCTCCTGGTTGGGCTTCATGTGTTGTATTTGTCTGGTTCTTGTATTTGTGGTCTACTGTGTACAGGTCCTGGTGTCTCTCCTGGTTGGGCTTCATGTGTTGATTTGTCTGGTTCTTGTATTCGTGGTCTACTGTGTACAGGTCCTGGTGTCTCTCCTGGTTGGGCTTCATGTGTTGATTTGTCTGGTTCTTGTATTCGTGGTCTACTGTGTACAGGTCCTGGTGTCTCTCCTGGTTGGGCTTCATGTGTTGATTTGTCTGGTTCTTGTATTTGTGGTCTACTGTGTACAGGTCCTGGTGTCTCTCCTGGTTGGGCTTCATGTGTTGATTTGTCTGGTTCTTGTATTCGTGGTCTACTGTGTACAGGTCCTGGTGTCTCTCCTGGTTGGGCTTCATGTGTTGATTTGTCTGGTTCTTGTATTTGTGGTCTACTGTGTACAGGTCCTGGTGTCTCTCCTGGTTGGGCTTCATGTGTTGATTTGTCTGGTTCTTGTATTCGTGGTCTACTGTGTACAGGTCCTGGTGTCTCTCCTGGTTGGGCTTCATGTGTTGATTTGTCTGGTTCTTGTATTTGTGGTCTACTGTGTACAGGTCCTGGTGTCTCTCCTGGTTGGGCTTCATGTGTTGATTTGTCTGGTTCTTGTATTTGTGGTCTACTGTGTACAGGTCCTGGTGTCTCTCCTGGTTGGACTTCTGCATGTGTTGATTTGTCTGGTTCTTGTATTCGTGGTCTACTGTGTACAGGTCCTGGTGTCTCTCCTGGTTGGGCTTCATGTGTTGATTTGTCTGGTTCTTGTATTCGTGGTCTACTGTGTACAGGTCCTGGTGTCTCTCCTGGTTGGGCTTCATGTGTTGATTTGTCTGGTTCTTGTATTCGTGGTCTACTGTGTACAGGTCCTGGTGTCTCTCCTGGTTGGGCTTCATGTGTTGATTTGTCTGGTTCTTGTATTCGTGGTCTACTGTGTACAGGTCCTGGTGTCTCTCCTGGTTGGGCTTCATGTGTTGATTTGTCTGGTTCTTGTATTTGTGGTCTACTGTGTACAGGTCCTGGTGTCTCTCCTGGTTGGGCTTCATGTGTTGATTTGTCTGGTTCTTGTATTTGTGGTCTACTGTGTACAGGTCCTGGTGTCTCTCCTGGTTGGGCTTCATGTGTTGATTTGTCTGGTTCTTGTATTCGTGGTCTACTGTGTACAGGTCCTGGTGTCTCTCCTGGTTGGGCTTCATGTGTGTGATTTGTCTGGTTCTTGTATTTGTGGTCTACTGTGTACAGGTCCTGGTGTCTCTCCTGGTTGGGCTTCATGTGTGTGATTTGTCTGGTTCTTGTATTTGTGGTCTACTGTGTACAGGTCCTGGTGTCTCTCCTGGTTGGGCTTCATGTGTTGATTTGTCTGGTTCTTGTATTCGTGGTCTACTGTGTACAGGTCCTGGTGTCTCTCCTGGTTGGGCTTCATGTGTTGATTTGTCTGGTTCTTGTATTCGTGGTCTACTGTGTACAGGTCCTGGTGTCTCTCCTGGTTGGGCTTCATGTGTTGATTTGTCTGGTTGTTGTATTCGTGGTCTACTGTGTACAGGTCCTGGTGTCTCTCCTGGTTGGGCTTCATGTGTTGATTTGTCTGGTTCTTGTATTTGTGGTCTACTGTGTACAGGTCCTGGTGTCTCTCCTGGTTGGGCTTCATGTGTTGAGTTGTCTGGTTCTTGTATTCGTGGTCTACTGTGTACAGGTCCTGGTGTCTCTCCTGGTTGGGCTTCATGTGTTGATTTGTCTGGTTCTTGTATTTGTGGTCTACTGTGTACAGGTCCTGGTGTCTCTCCTGGTTGGGCTTCATGTGTTGATTTGTCTGGTTCTTGTATTCGTGGTGTACTTTGTACAGGTCCTGGTGTCTCTCCTGGTTGGGCTTCATGTGCAGGTCTGTTATTGTGCAGGTCTAGTATTTCTTCTTCCTCTAGTTCGCTCTGCAGGTCATGGTAGTTTGGTCTCTGGAGGTTTTGGTCCAGTTAAGAGGGTTTGTCTCTGCTGTCCTGGTTCTCAGACCTCTCCTCTTCTAGCACTTTCTCTGACACTGAAACACAGAATGACAAGATGAGAATGGCATAAAAAATAATTGAATGAGAGAGGAGTGAAAATGACATTACTTATTGCAATCTGGTCTCAGACCATTTCGTATTATTCTGTATGTAAATCCGAGACACTATTTTTGTTTTTGCCGTAACCCTTTCCTACAGTCAAATGACCTAGTGGCCTGATGGGTGGAATGTTTTTCATAATGTCATAAGTAATTAACATTATTATTTTTTAACTGCACAAAATCTGGTATTTCTATGTCAAACGGTTTTGTTATATTTCAGTCTTCTTTGATATATACAGTATGTAAAGTGTAATATTGGGATGCAAACTCAACATTGAATACATTTCAAATCTATATCTGACATGGTACAGGTGTCCTGTTTTTTTAAAGTCCATAACCATGTATACTTTTGTTTCAAAGTACATTGCGTCTAGTCTATGAGACCAGGCTGCTTATTGTCATTGTCCAGAAGCAATATTAAATGTGTTGTTTAATTTAAAAAATGGAAGTGCATAAT
This sequence comes from Salvelinus alpinus, assembly GCF_045679555.1. NCBI lineage: Eukaryota > Metazoa > Chordata > Actinopteri > Salmoniformes > Salmonidae > Salvelinus > Salvelinus alpinus. Next base: position 21,979,311 of record NC_092105.1, on the reverse strand, counting down.
GATTTAATGTGGTCAAATGAGTAGAGTTTGTTCAGTGTTCAGTGGGTGTGTGTTCCTCTGCTGCTGGACCTGTCTGTCGTGGGAGGTTAATTCATCTGTCTGTCTGTCTGAAGAGCTGTGACCCCGTCTGTTTTCTGGAGCTGCTCCAGCTGTACCTCTAAGGGGTGGTAAAGGGATCTGAGCCTGGCTATGATCTGGTGGGGGTAGTGTAGGGCTCTGAGCCTGGCTATGATCTGGTGGGGGTGGTGTAGGGCTCTGAGCCTGGCTATGATCTGGTGGGGGTGGTGTAGGGCTCTGAGCCTGGCTATGATCTGGTGGGGGTGGTGTAGGGCTCTGAGCCTGGCTATGATCTGGTGGGGGTGGTGTAGGGCTCTGAGCCTGGCTATGATCTGGTGAGGGTGGTGTAGGGCTTTGAGCCTGGCTATGATCTGGTGGGGGTGGTGTAGGGCTCTGAGCCTGGCTATGATCTGGTGGGGGTGGTGTAGGGCTCTGAGCCTGGCTATGATCTGGTGGGGGTGGTGTAGGGCTCTGAGCCTGGCTATGATCTGGTGGGGGTGGTGTAGGGCTCTGAGCCTGGCTATGATCTGATGGGGGTGGTGTAGGGCTCTGAGCCTGGCTATGATCTGGTGGGGGTGGTAAAGGGATCTGAGCCTGGCTATGATCTGGTGGGGGTGGTAAAGGGATCTGAGCCTGGCTATGATCTGGTGGGGGTAGTGTAGGGCTCTGAGCCTGGCTATGATCTGGTGGGGGTGGTGTAGGGCTCTGAGCCTGGCTATGATCTGGTGAGGGTGGTGTAGGGCTTTGAGCCTGGCTATGATCTGGTGGGGGTGGTGTAGGGCTCTGAGCCTGGCTATGATCTGGTGGGGGTGGTGTAGGGCTCTGAGCCTGGCTATGATCTGGTGGGGGTGGTGTAGGGCTCTGAGCCTGGCTATGATCTGGTGGGGGTGGTGTAGGGCTCTGAGCCTGGCTATGATCTGATGGGGGTGGTGTAGGGCTCTGAGCCTGGCTATGATCTGATGGGGGTGGTGTAGGGCTCTGAGCCTGGCTATGATCTGGTGGGGGTGGTGAAGGGCTCTGAGCCTGGCTATGATCTGGTGGGGGTGGTAAAGGGATCTGAGCCTGGCTATGATCTGGTGGGGGTGGTAAAGGGCTCCGAGCCTGGCTATGATCTGGTGGGGGTGGTAAAGGGCTCCGAGCCTGGCTATGATCTGGTGGGGGTGGTAAAGGGCTCCGAGCCTGGCTATGATCTGGTGGGGGTGGTGTAGGGCTCTGAGCCTGGCTATGATCTGGTGGGGGTGGTGCAGGGCTCTGAGCCTGGCTATGATCTGGTGGGGGTGGTGTAGGGCTCTGAGCCTGGCTATGATCTGGTGGGGGTGGTAAAGGGCTCCGAGCCTGGCTATGATCTGGTGGGGGTGGTGTAGGGCTCTGAGCCTGGCTATGATCTGGTGGGGGTGGTGCAGGGCTCTGAGCCTGGCTATGATCTGGTGGGGGTGGTGTAGGGCTCTGAGCCTGGCTATGATCTGGTGGGGGTGGTATAGGGCTCTGAGCCTGGCTATGATCTGGTGGGGGTGGTGTAGGGCTCTGAGCCTGGCTATGATCTGGTGGGGGTGGTAAAGGGCTTTGAGCCTGGCTATGATCTGGTGGGGGTGGTAAAGGGCTCTAAGCCTGGCTATGATCTGGTGGGGATGGTGTAGGGCTCTGAGCCTGGCTATGATCTGGTGGGGGTGGTGTAGGGCTCTGAGCCTGGCTATGATCTGGTGGGGGTGGTGTAGGGCTCTGAGCCTGGCTATGATCTGGTGGGGGTGGTGTAGGGCTCTGAGCCTGGCTATGACCTGGTAGGGGTGGTGTAGGGCTCTGAGCCTGGCTATGTCCTGGTAGGGGTGGTGTAGGGCTCTGAGCCTGGCTATGATCTGGTAGGGGTGGTGTAGGGCTCTGAGCCTGGCTATGATCTGGTGGGGGTGGTGTAGGGCTCTGAGCCTGGCTATGACCTGGTAGGGGTGGTGTAGGGCTCTGAGCCTGGCTATGACCTGGTAGGGGTGGTGTAGGGCTCTGAGCCTGGCTATGACCTGGTAGGGGTGGTGTAGGGCTCTGAGCCTGGCTATGTCCTGGTAGGGGTGGTGTAGGGCTCTGAGCCTGGCTATGACCTGGTAGGGGTGGTGTAGGGCTCTGAGCCTGGCTATGATCTGGTGGGGGTGGTGTAAGGCTCTGAGCCTGGCTATGATCTGGTGGGGGTGGTAAAGGGCTTTGAGCCTGGCTATGATCTGGTGGGGGTGGTTTTGGGCTCTAAGCCTGGCTATGATCTGGTGAGGGTGGTGTAGGGCTCTGAGCCTGGCTATGATCTGGTGGGGGTGGTGTAGGGCTCTGAGCCTGGCTATGATCTGGTGGGGGTGGTGTAGGGCTCTGAGCCTGGCTATGATCTGGTGGGGGTGGTGTAGGGCTCTGAGCCTGGCTATGACCTGGTAGGGGTGGTGTAGGGCTCTGAGCCTGGCTATGATCTGGTGGGGGTGGTGTTGGGCTCTGAGCCTGGCTATGATCTGCTGGGGGTGGTGTAGGGCTCTGAGCCTGGCTATGATCTGGTGGGGGTAGTGTAGGCCTCTGAGCCTGGCTATGATCTGGTGGGGGTGGTGTAGGGCTCTGAGCCTGGCTATGATCTGGTGGGGGTGGTGTAGGGCTCTGAGCCTGGCTATGATCTGGTGGGGGTGGTGTAGGGCTCTGAGCCTGGCTATGATCTGGTGAGGGTGGTGTAGGGCTTTGAGCCTGGCTATGATCTGGTGGGGGTGGTGTAGGGCTCTGAGCCTGGCTATGATCTGGTGGGGGTGGTGTAGGGCTCTGAGCCTGGCTATGATCTGGTGGGGGTGGTGTAGGGCTCTGAGCCTGGCTATGATCTGGTGGGGGTGGTGTAGGGCTCTGAGCCTGGCTATGATCTGGTGGGGGTGGTGTAGGGCTCTGAGCCTGGCTATGATCTGGTGGGGGTGGTGTAGGGCTCTGAACCTGGCTATGATCTGGTGAGGGTGGTGTAGGGCTTTGAGCCTGGCTATAGATCTGGTGGGGGTGGTGTAGGGCTCTGAGCCTGGCTATGATCTGGTGGGGGTGGTGTAGGGCTCTGAGCCTGGCTATGATCTGGTGGGGGTGGTGTAGGGCTCTGAGCCTGGCTATGATCTGGTGGGGGTGGTGTAGGGCTCTGAGCCTGGCTATGATCTGATGGGGGTGGTTTAGGGCTCTGAGCCTGGCTATGATCTGGTGGGGGTGGTGTAGGGCTCTGAGCCTGGCTATGATCTGGTGGGGGTGGTGTAGGGCTCTGAGCCTGGCTATGATCTGGTGGGGGTGGTGTAGGGCTCTGAGCCTGGCTATGATCTGGTGGGGGTGGTGTAGGGCTCTGAGCCTGGCTATGATCTGGTGGGGGTGGTGTAGGGCTCTGAGCCTGGCTATGATCTGATGGGGTTGGTGTAGGGCTCTGAGCCTGGCTATGATCTGGTGGGGGTGGTGTAGGGCTCTGAGCCTGGCTATGATCTGGTGGGGGTGGTGTAGGGCTCTGAGCCTGGCTATGATCTGGTGGGGGTGGTGTATGGCTCTGAGCCTGGCTATGATCTGGTGGGGGTGGTGTAGGGCTCTGAGCCTGGCTATGATCTGGTGGGGGTGGTGTAGGGCTCTGAGCCTGGCTATGATCTGGTGGGGGTGGTGTAGGGCTCTGAACCTGGCTATGATCTGGTGAGGGTGGTGTAGGGCTTTGAGCCTGGCTATGATCTGGTGGGGGTGGTGTAGGGCTCTGAGCCTGGCTATGATCTGGTGGGGGTGGTGTAGGGCTCTGAGCCTGGCTATGATCTGGTGGGGGTGGTGTAGGGCTCTGAGCCTGGCTATGATCTGGTGGGGGTGGTGTAGGGCTCTGAGCCTGGCTATGATCTGGTGGGGGTGGTGTAGGGCTCTGAGCCTGGCTATGATCTGATGGGGGTGGTGTAGGGCTCTGAGCCTGGCTATGATCTGGTGGGGGTGGTGTAGGGCTCTGAGCCTGGCTATGATCTGGTGGGGGTGGTGTAGGGCTCTGAGCCTGGCTATGATCTGGTGGGGGTGGTGTAGGGCTCTGAGCCTGGCTATGATCTGGTGGGGGTGGTGTAGGGCTCTGAGCCTGGCTATGATCTGGTGGGGGTGGTGTAGGGCTCTGAGCCTGGCTATGATCTGATGGGGGTGGTGTAGGGCTCTGAGCCTGGCTATGATCTGGTGGGGGTGGTGTAGGGCTCTGAGCCTGGCTATGATCTGGTGGGGGTGGTGTAGGGCTCTGAGCCTGGCTATGATCTGGTGGGGGTGGTGTAGGGCTCTGAGCCTGGCTATGATCTGGTGGGGGTGGTGTAGGGCTCTGAGCCTGGCTATGATCTGGTGGGGGTGGTGTAGGGCTCTGAGCCTGGCTATGATCTGGTGGGGGTGGTGTAGGGCTCTGAGCCTGGCTATGATCTGGTGGGGGTGGTGTAGGGCTCTGAGCCTGGCTATGATCTGATGGGGGTGGTGTAGGGCTCTGAGCCTGGCTATGATCTGGTGGGGGTGGTGTAGGGCTCTGAGCCTGGCTATGATCTGGTGGGGGTGGTGTAGGGCTCTGAGCCTGGCTATGATCTGGTGGGGGTGGTGTAGGGCTCTGAGCCTGGCTATGATCTGGTGGGGGTGGTGTAGGGCTCTGAGCCTGGCTATGATCTGGTGGGGGTGGTGTAGGGCTCTGAGCCTGGCTATGATCTGATGGGGGTGGTGTAGGGCTCTGAGCCTGGCTATGATCTGGTGGGGGTGGTGTAGGGCTCTGAGCCTGGCTATGATCTGGTGGGGGTGGTGTAGGGCTCTGAGCCTGGCTATGATCTGGTGGGGGTGGTGTAGGGCTCTGAGCCTGGCTATGATCTGGTGGGGGTGGTGTAGGGCTCTGAGCCTGGCTATGATCTGGTGGGGGTGGTGTAGGGCTCTGAGCCTGGCTATGATCTGGTGGGGGTGGTGTAGGGCTCTTTGTCTCCTCTGGGGTGGCTGAGGGCTGCAGAGCTGCCTCATTCTCTAGTTCTCTCTGTGGGTTCTGAGATTCATGGCTGTTTGGATCCTGGCTGTGTTGGTTCCATAGTAGGTTGTGTGTCTGCACTGACAGACTCCCTCACCTGAAGAATGAGTTGCTGTTAAGATGAAACAGAAAAAATGAGGCATTCATTAACACATCATTCAGTGTTTTTCTGTTGAGACAAAACTTCCATGTAGCAATATTCAGAAACGAATGTGCTGTATAACCATGTGACTTGGACAAGTAAAGTGCTTCATCTTACTCTACCTTCTTCTGGTTGACTCTCCACATCAGATCTTCTCTCTGTAGCTACAGGTCATCCACAACTGAATGGACAATAAGAGAGGAATAAAGGACACTTTCTATAAAGCCTACAGTTTATATCTCTTACCAGAAAGACGGACTTTTGTTCTGTATCACTCTATTTTCTCCCCTCTTCAGTTGATTCTTTCTATCTCTGATTCAAGGTCTACCACCTTGTAGCAAATCAACTGGTGTCACTGGGATTATGCACACATGAGACAGATTGACTCTGGTCTACCCAGATCATAAGAATTAAGAGTTTTTGCCTCCTGGAATATTGAACTATGCCTCTTACACATTTCTGAATCTGATCTATAGGATGTTTGACAGAGGATGGTGTTACCTTTCTTGCCTGTTAGGCGACGCCACAACATGAATGATAGAAAGAAGGCCAATACAAGTAGAATCAAGATGATGGGCAGTACCACAGCCAGTACAGATGAGCCTTCCTCTGCAGAGAGACACCATTACACACTGCTGGATATACAGCAGTATAACATATAACATTATAACATATAATAAGACATGATTTAAGCAGTTCTAACACTACGAATCCCACAGTAATGTGACGCAGAGCCTTTATAAGTACCCTAGATCTACATAGACATGTCTGCAGAGTCAGCACATTCAATCACAAATCTGAGAATGTATTGTCTTTACCAGTGTAGCAGTGTTGTCTTTACCAGTGTAGCAGTGTTGTCTTTACCAGTGTAGCAGTGTTGTCTTTACCAGTATAACAGTGTTGTCTTTACCAGTGTAGCAGTGTTGTCTTTACCAGTGTAGCAGTGTTGTCTTTACCAGTGTAGCAGTGTTGTCTTTACCAGTGTAGCAGTGTTGTCTTTACCAGTGTAGCAGTGTTGTCTTTACCAGTGTAGCAGTGTTGTCTTTACCAGTGTAGCAGTGTTGTCTTTACCAGTGTAGCAGTGTTGTCTTTACCAGTGTAACAGTGTTGTCTTTACCAGTGTAGCAGTATTGTCTTTACCAGTGTAGCAGTGTTGTCTTTACCAGTGTAGCAGTGTTGTCTTTACCAGTGTAGCAGTGTTGTCTTTACCAGTGTAGCAGTGTTGTCTTTACCAGTGTAGCAGTGTTGTCTTTACCAGTGTAGCAGTGTTGTCTTTACCAGTGTAGCAGTGTTGTCTTTACCAGTGTAGCAGTGTTGTCTTTACCAGTGTAGCAGTGTTGTCTTTACCAGTGTAGCAGTGTTGTCTTTACCAGTGTAACAGTGTTGTCTTTACCAGTGTAGCAGTGTTGTCTTTACCAGTGTAGCAGTGTTGTCTTTACCAGTGTAGCAGTGTTGTCTTTACCAGTGTAGCAGTGTTGTCTTTACCAGTGTAACAGTGTTGTCTTTACCAGTGTAGCAGTGTTGTCTTTACCAGTGTAACAGTGTTGTCTTTACCAGTGTAGCAGTGTTGTCTTTACCAGTGTAGCAATCTTTCAGGGTGCTACAATCCCTCCAGCTATGAACAGTTCAGGCCCTGGACTCTGACCCCCCAGGACTCTTCCAGATGACCTGAACAGCCTCAATTCGTCGGAGCATGGACTCTACAAGGTGTCGACAGTGTTCCACAGGTATGCTGGCCCATGTTGACTCGGGAACTGTTGAGTGTGAAAAACCCAACATTGTTGCAGTTCTTGACACAAACCGGCGCGCCAGGCACCTACTACCATACCCCATTCCAAGGCGCTTATATATTTTGTCTTGCCCATTCACCCTCTGAATGTTACACATACACAATCCATGTCTCAACTGTCTAAATGTTTTAAAACTGTCTCCTCCCCTTCACCTAGACTGATTGAAGTGGATTTAACAAGTGACATCAATAAGGGATCATAGCTTTCACCTGATCAGTCAATGTCTTGGAAGGAGCAGGTGTTCTTAATGCTTTGTATACTTAGTGTATAATACCTTATAACAGCCTAACTACATATGTCAAGTGTTCCCCCGGCCCACTTTAGATAACATTTAAAATTTCAGGCTACATATAATTCAGTAGAAGAAAACAGAGAGAGAGAGAGAGAGAGAGAGAGAGAGAGACTGCCAGCTCCTTAATGTTTTGGCTGTAGCTAAAGGCTACATTAAGGAACTGGCGGTCTCTTGCTCTCCCTCTCTGTTTTCTATTGAATTCAATATACCACCTTATGGGTTTGTCCAACTAGTTCATGTGGATAGCTCTTCGTTTGAGAGCGCCATGCGTGTATACGTATCTTTCCCCCAAGATGTGACGGGCCTTTCAGCGAATTAAGTAAGTGGGAAATAGGCGGGACTTTCCAGCCTTCAGTGTGGTGGCTAATTAATGCAATCCGATACCAGAGTCACTTGTTACTACAGCTCATGAACTCACTTGCTGGGCTGAATACAGATTCAGAAGCGAATAAACATTGATAAAACAATTACAATACACAGACAGTCCCCGAAATGATCTTTATTGTAATACACTCTATAAATGTCTAGTACAGCATTTCCCAAACGCGGTCCTGGGGACCCCAGGGGGTGCACGTTTTGGCTGTTACCCAAACACTACACCGCCGATTCAAATAATCAAAGCTTGATGATGAGTTAATCATGTGAATCTATCACGTTTGAAGGTAAGACCCAGGTGCAGACAGTGTCGAAGTAACAGAAGTTTATTAATCCGAACACGGTCAGGTAACCCTTCCCTAACCTGGACAACACAATGGACCACGCAAGGCCAATTTTGCGCCGCCCTATGGGACTCCAGATCACGTCCAGTTGTGATAAAGCACGGGATCGAACCAGGGTCTGTAGTGGAACCTCTAGCACTGAGATGCAGTGCCTTAGACAGCTTCTGCCAATCTATTACCTAACCTACAGTTGAAGTCAGAAGTTTACATGCACCTTAGCTAAATACATTTAAACTCCGTTTTTTTTCTCACAATTCCTGACATTTAATCCAAGTACAAATTCCCTGTCTTTGGTCAGTTAGGATCACCACTTTATTTTAATATTGTAAAATGTCAGAATAATAGTAGAGAGAATGATTTATTCAGCTTTTATTTCTTTCATTACATTCCCAGTGGTTCAGAAGTTTACATACACTCAATTAGTATTTAGTAGCATTGCCTTTAAATTGTTTAACTTGGGTCAAATGTTTTTGGCAGCCATCCAAAAGCTTCCCACAATAAGTTGAGTGAATTTTGGCCCATACCTCCTGACAGAGCTTGTGAAACTGAGTCAGCTTTGTAGGCCTCCTTGCTCGCACACACTTTCTCAGTTCTGACCACAAATTTTCTATAGGATTGAGGTCAGGGCTGTGTGATCGCCACTCCAATGTTGCTTCAATATATCCACATACATTTCCTTCCTCATGATGCCATCAATTTTGTGAAGTGCACCAGTCCCTCCTCCAGCAAAGTACACCCACAACATAATGCTGCAACCCCCGTCCTTCACGGTTGGGATGGTGTTCTTCGGCTTGCAAGCTTCCCTTTTCCCTCCAAACATAACGATGGTCATTATGGCCAAACAGTTCTATTTTTGTTTCATCAGACCAGAGGACATTTCTCCAAAAAGTACCGTCTTTGTCCCCATGTGCAGTTGCAAACCGTAGTCTGGCTTTTTCATGGCGGATTTGGAGCAGTGGCTTCTTCCGTGCTGAGCGGCCTTTTGTACCTGTTTCCTCCAGCATCTTCACAAGGTCCTTTGCTGTTGTTCTGGGATTGATTTGCACTTTTTGCACCAAAGTACGTTCATCTCTAGGAGACAGAACGCGTCTCCTTACTGAGCGGTATGACGGCTGTGTGGTCCCATGGTGTTTATACTTGCGTACTATTGTTTATACAGATGAACGTGGTACCTTCAGGCATTTGGAAATTGCTCCCAAGGATGAACCAGACTTGTGGAGGTCTACAATTTTTTTTCTGAGGTCTTAGCTGATTTCTTTTGATTTTCCCATGATGTCAAGCAAGGAGGCACTGAGTTTGAAGGTAGGCCTTGAAATACATACACAGCTACACCTCCAAATGACCAATGTCAGGACCCGGTGCGAGAAACAGTCACTAATAATTGGCAGAACCCAGAAGATGAGGCAGACACAGCAGTACTAGAGATGGTGGTTTAATAAAAAATAGATATCTTCCAAAATACAAAAGAAAATCCACAAAGTGGTAAAAACAGCAAGGGAAAAAACAAACCTCAAAAGATCAATCCAAAAATACACGAGAACAAAACCAGAGAACCTCTGGAAAATTCAACAAGAGAAAAATGTTCACAAAGGCTGGGGCTGGGTGCTAACATACAAACACTGAGCAAGGAACTGAGGAACACACAGGGTTAAATACTAACAAGGGAATGACTTACAGGTGCAAACAATAATTAGGGCAAGAAAAAAAACAAAAGGTACAAAAAAGGTGCAAGGGGGACATCTAGTGAACAAAACCTGAACAGTCCTGGCCAAAACCTGACAACCAAATTACTCAAATTATGTCAATTAGCCTATCAGAAGCTTCTAAAGCCATGACATAATTTTCTGGAATTTTCCAAGCTGTTTTAAGGCAGTCAACTTAGTGTATGTAAACTTTTGACCCACTGTAATTGTAATACAGTGAATTGTAATTGAAAGAATCTGTCTGTAAACAATTGTTGGAAAAATTACTTATGTCATGCACAAAGTAGATGTCCTAACCGACTTGCCAAAACTATAGTTTGTTAAAGAAGCCCAGGGGGAGAGTTTTGCAGAGATCAAGGCCCTTGAAGCTGACAAGCCAGTACAGAGGAACTGCAAACCATGTTCATTGTCTCCTGAGTACGACCAAGCTCTAGGTATTATTCAGATAATATGGGCGAGGGAGCGGCCGCCCTGTGATCCCCTGTTTCTTTGCCCAACGCCTCAGGCCCCACGTGACTTGCTGGGGTTCCGTCCTTTGTCATGCGACCCCTATGACCATCAGGGTTCTGAGTAGGTGCTGGCTCAGCAACTCGAAGGTCAACCCTGTTATGACGGTACAGTGATCCATTTGCCATTTTGACTGCCAACTCTGACTTCCCATTAGCGTTTGGGTGTCGTGGCGATGATGTGACGTGCTCGGAATCCCATTGTCCTGCAAATTTCCGGAACTCAAAGCAGGAGAATTGGGGTCCATTATCTGAGATTACCCTATCTGGCTGGCCATAGCGGGCAAACTGAGCCTTGCAGGGTTTGATCGTTGTCTCTGCTGAGAGGTCGGGGAGGACGTCAATTTCCCAGAAGTCTGAGTAATGATCGACTAACAGAAGAAAATCTTTGCTACTTTGCTGGAAGAGATCTAGACTTACTATCTGCCAGGGGGGCGCCAGGGGGCGCCAGCTCGTGGAGGTGCTCGTCCCTGTCAATGTGCTGTCTGTTTGTATAAGGCACTGGTCAGTAACATGGAGGTAGTCAGCCTGGTTGATGTGTTCAACATCCACTTACTCTGTTTGCCAACTGCACACTGCGTGCTGTTCATGGATGGAGCGTGTCTGTGCGTGATGCAGTAGCCCTGCTGAGTGTGTCACTCACATACTGTACTTTTTTGCCCCACTGTACATCTCCAGCCCTGGGTTACACACCACCTTGAGGTTGTAGCTTCGTAGAGCCAGTAGCATGCTCTGCAGTGTTTCGGGGCTTCAAGAGAGGCTCAACTCCTTAATGAAAATTCCCTGACCCCGCCCTCTCATCACTGTGTACGTTCATAGAAGTGAAAGTGTGGCTTGATCTCTGGCTGATGATGTGTTCTCTGGGAGAGGGTGGGGCTTTACAGGACTGCTTGTAGTCCTGAGCTGTCTGATTGGGATACGATGGGGATTGTTACCGTCACAGTGCTGCCAGGGCCACCACCAGTTCCGGCGGGCCAGGTTCAGCCGGCCTCCTCCGCCACTTCAAGACCAAGTCCCACGCCATCACCTAGGCTCTCCAATCCGGTACAGGTAATAAATGTAAAAGACATCTCAGATAGTGACCAATTGGGGACTGAAACTGGTTATGAGGGAAGGGAGAATATGTGGTTGGCCTATATGAGGTATACAGCCAAAACACTTAACAGAAAAGACTGTGTGATCTGTGGACATGCTAGACCTATTCTGGCTACTCACCCATTTGCCCTAAGCAATGGGGAAGGTTGGATGTGCATATTGGAAAGTTTAAGCCAAATTCAACCCTGTGTAAAACTCTTGAGTTTTGTGTTCCCAGAAGTCCCTCCCCAGAAGGCACCATGGGGAGTTAAGGCATATGGGGGAAATTACAGCTGTAACACTGGTACAGGTAGAGGCATAAACTATGGGAGGCTCCCTACTACTGACTGCATCACTAATGTCACTATTAATGCCACCTTGTCCGTTGAAGGGCTGAACCAAACTAGAGGTGTTGCTGATGTATGGTGGATGTGTGGACCTGCCAGGCGGTTGACCCCCATTTTGAAAGGAGACTGGCAGGGCACATGTGCTTTGGCCAGTCTGATAACACCATTGACTATTATTAAGGTTACAGCTAACCAACTCCTGGGATCTGCACATGACACAGAGGCTCGGGACCAACCCAGGAGACGGCAGAAACGTGACGCTCCTTGGCCCGAGGGTACAGATAACATCCACACCAACCTGTTGGGGTCCCAATAGGGGTCCCCCACGAATTCTAGACATTAAACAGGAATGATGGCCTGTGGCATTTATTGCCCATGATTGGCCCAGCTATTGTTGATGCTAAACAAAATGCCTGGATCAATTATATCTACTATAATCAAAAACGATTTGTTAACTACACCCACACAGCACTTAAGGGGATGGCTGAACAATTGGATGCCACCTCTCGAACTGCTAGACAGAATAGGCTAGCACTAGACATGATTCTGGCCAACCAGGGAGGTGTTTGTGCAATGTTTGTAGAACAATGTTGCACATATTATCCCTAACAATACCAGTCCGGATGGGAGCATTTCAAAAGCTCTGGGCGGGTTGGAGGGGTTATCTGTGGAGATGGAGGGTCTTGCAGGTGTGGAGGAGAGTGGACTGTTCTCCTGGCTGGGTGGTTGGTTTGGTGAGTACACTGCATTGATGGTTACTGGATTTCTGACCCTAATAGTTGTATTTCTTATATTAATGTGCTGTGCTGCATGTATTATCCCCTGTTTGAGGAAATCTTTTACAGATGTTGCGCACGCTGCAGTTATGATGCCACTGCTTGCTCACGGGGGGATGCTGAGACTGCCTTGACAGAGGATGATCCATGGTTTGCTATAAAAGAATAAAAATTAGAATTGCTTATTTTTAGTTTAATTCATTGCTTTTTGTTGCACAATATATCCTTGTAATCTTTTACCCTGTATGTTGTCCTACCTTATGTCAAGGTTTAAATTTCCTGGGTGGGAGGTAGCCAACCTAGTACCTGTTAGGTGTAGCAGGGTAGACTAGAGGGTTTTTATTCTTTATGCAATAAAGGTGTGTTTCTTTTAATCTGTGTATTCTTGAGTTTGACACATTAGTGTATATCATTTGCTGATTTTTTTCTTTGTTGATTAAAAATAAAATAACAATAAAATTAATTAATTAATAATAAACTTTTTATTATTTTCATGAAATGCTATTAACATATTACTATGTTGGGACAGCTGAAATGACCCATGGTTTGCTGTAAAAGAGGTCTATGAATAAAACTGTTCTCCCTAAGAAGGTTATAAGTTCCTGGGTGGCAACGAGCCCACCTAGCACGTGGGAAAGGGATGAAATTTGTTTATGGTTGTGACACCCTTCAGGTGTCAAAAGGGGGAATCAAAATGTTCTATGTTGACACCTTCCAGGTGTCAAGAGGGGGATTGTGGGGTTCTTTAAGGTTTTTAGCATGCTTGCTTAACTAACTATAAACAAGAAAATATCCTATGTATTAAAGTTTGAATTTATGACTCATGTGAACCTGCATTGTACAATATTCTCAGAAGCCTGACTGTTAGGATGCAACCCAAAGAATGTGTGTGTATGCAACATTGTACAAGGGCATAAGATATGAACAGCAGTGTGAAATGTGTGTGCGCTGTACTGTGTGACTTTGCGAAACTTTGCTAATCTTAGAGAGGCACAGGAGGGGTGTAGAGGAAGGGGGGTTAATCAGGAGACTGCTGACTATGGTGTACAATAGACAATAATAGATAAACTATACACACGAAGATCAGCTGTGAGGTTCTGAATTATGCACTATAACCCAATACTATAACATATGTGATTGAATATTGTTGCAACTGTTGGCCTGGGAGCCTGGGTGTCTGTGTGTGTGTGCTGGAAGTAACAGTTAGCCCCAGATAAGTGTGCTGGGAAGCTGTGGTTAGCCTTGAGCGAGAACAGTGGGCTTTGTATACAGGTGCAAGTAGCTCAGACAATATTGCAGAGCTGTCTGACCTCAGTCTTTGGGGTGAGGGAGCGTAATCTACACAGCAACAGCGTCGGGACATCACATGCGATAAGGGGCCAGGACTGGCTTAAAGCGCCAACACCAACGATAGGCTGGATGAGTCTAAACCACGCCCAGTCTCTACTCTGACAGGCCGGCTCGGAAGCGGGAACTATCTCTGTCATGAGTATATATTATAATATCTTTGTCAGTAACAAGTGTCTTCTCTGTTTTCATCCTGCGTGATGTTACAGTGAACCCGTATATACGGAAATTGCATTTGCCATTTATTAACTTTTGAATTAAACAATTATTTTAATCAAGTTCAGTTGTGTTATTGTTCCTATCTCAGTTGAACCTTACACAGCCTCAACAAAAGCTCGCCGCCATTGGGCTCTGGAGCAGTGAAAACACGTTGTCTTGAGTGATGAATCACGCTTCACCATCTGTCAGTCTGCCGGACTAATCTGGGTTTTGGCGGATGCCAGGAGAACACTACCTGACACAAAGCATAGTGCCAACTGTAAAGTTTGGTGGAAGATAAATAATGTTCTGGGGCTGTTTTTCATTGTTCGGGATACTCCCCTTAATTCCAGTGAAGTGATATGTTAATGCTACAGCATACAATGACATTCTATATGATTCCCGGAAATATCACAGAACTTTTACGAAGTACTTTACTGAAGCACCTTTGTCAGCGATTACAGCCTCGAGTCTTCATGGGTATAACGCTACAAGCTTGGCACACCTGTATTTGAGGAGTTTCTTTGCTGTGTGCTTTGGGTCGTTGTCCTGTTGGAAGGTGAACCTTCGACCCAGTCTGAGATCCTGAGTGCTCTGGAGCAGGTTTTCATCATGGATCGCTCTGTACTTTGGTCCGTTCATTTTTCCCTAGATCCTGACTAGTCTCCCAGTCCCTGTCGCTGAAAAACTTCCCCACAACATCATGCTGCCACCACCATGCTTCATCGTAGGGATGGTGCCAGGTTTCTTCCAGACGTGACGCTTGGCACTCAGGCCAATAGGTTCAATTTGGTTTCATCAGACCAGAGAATCTTGTTTCTCATGGTCTGAGAGTCCTTTAGGTGTCTTTTGGCAAACTCCAAGTGAGCTGTAATATGCATTTTACTGAGGAGTGGCTTCCGCTTGGCCACTCTAACATAAAGGCCTGATTGGTGGAGTGCTGCGGAGATGGTTGTCCTTCTGGAGGGTTATCCCATCTCCACAGAGGAACTCTGGAGCTCTGTCAGAGTGACCATCGGGTTCTTGGTCACCTTCCTGACCAAGGCCCTTCTCCCCCGATTGCTCAGTTTAGCTGGGCGGCCAGCTCTAGGAAGAGTCTTGGTGGTTCCAAACTTCTTCCATTTAAGAATGATGGATGCCACTGTGCTCTTGGGGACCTTCAATGCTGCAGAAATGTTTTTTTACCCTTCCCCAGATCTGTGCCTCGTCACAATCCTGTCTCGGAGCTCCATGGACAATTCCTTCAACTTCCTGACTTGGTTTTTGTGGGACTTGGTTCAACTGTGGGACCTTATATAGACAGATGCGTGCCTTTCCAGATCATGTCCAAACAATTGAATTTACCACAGGTGGACTCCAACCAAGTTGTAGAAACATGTCAAGGATGATCAATGAAACAGAATGCACCTGAGCTCAATTTCGAGTCTCATAGCGAAGGGTCTGAATACTTATATAAGTAAGCTATTCCTGTTTTTTATTTTCAATACATTTGCTAAAATGTCTAAAAACCTGTTTTTCCTTTTTATTATGGGGTATTGTGTGTAGATTTATGAAAAAAATATAATATATGTAATCCATTTTAGAATAAGGCTGTAATGTAACAAGAGTCAAGGGGTCTGAATACCTTCCGAATACACAGTATGTTATGCAGCTCACTTGCCAGCCATGGTCCCAGCAATTTTGCACTCTATAGGCAATATCAAATGTGAAAAAATTACTTGAGATATAGGTTAAATTACCTGAGGTTCTCACATGGTCCTTACATTGTATTACTGGGCTATATCAGCCAATATGCTAGATGTAGTTGGAGAGAGCAGAGTTGGACTGCTTGGAGAGAGCAGAGTGGTCAATATTTAGGCCTATTTCTAGACAATGTAGTAAACTATAGCCTAATCATAGGCCTATTTAGAAAGTACATTTCCTTGGAAAGATAACTGCCAGTGCTTCTCCGCCCATGTATGGGCTATGGCCTATACTCTATTTAATTGAGCCCACACACACACCTGATCTCGCAGGTAGAGCTACTGCACTGCAAGCAGGAAGAATGATGACAGTGACACTTGCTATGTTTTGCATAGGTCTATTGGATATTGCCTACCTTTTAGAGGACTATTTGCAGGCAGAGACAAATAAATGAGATGGGTTGTCACGCCCTGACCATAGTTTGCTTTGTATGTTTCTATGTTTTGTTTGGTCAGGGTGTGATCTGAGTGGGCATTCTATGTTGTATGTCTAGTTTGTCTGTTTCTGTGTTTGGCCTGATATGGTTCTCAATCAGAGGCAGGTGTTAGTCGTTGTCTCTGATTGGGAACCATATTTAGGTAGCCTGTTTTGTATTGTGGGTTGTGGGTGATTGTTCCTGTTACTGTGTTCCTGTATCCTGTGTTTGTGTTGTCACTTTACGGGACTGTTTCATCTTCGTTAGTTTATTCGTTATTTTGTTTGTTTCAAGTATTCATATTAAAATGGATACTCATCACGCTGCATCTTGGTCCGACATTTCTTACTCCTCGTCAGAGGAGGACGAAGAATTGCGTTACATGGGTAATCAATACTTATTGAAAATGAAAAGGCGCAACTCTCGCTCTCCATAGTAGCCTAATCTATGTGTGCGCAGTGGTGGAAAAAGTACCCAACTGTCATACTTGAATTAAAGTAAAGATAACTTAGTAGAAAATGACTCAAGTAAAAGTCAACCAGTGAAATACTACTTGAGTAAAAGTATAAAAGTATTTGGTTTTAGGTATCAAAAGTAAATGTAATTGCTAAAATATACTTAAGTATCAAACATAAAAGTATAAATTGTTTAAAATTACATATATTAAGCAAATATTTTTTATTTACGGATAGCCAGGGGCACACTCCTACACTCAGACATAATTTACAAACAAAGCATTTGTATTTCGTGAGCCCGTAAGCAGCAGATCAGAGGCGGTAGGGATGACCAGGTATGTTCTCTTGATTAGTGTGTGATTTGGACCCTTTTCCTGTCCTGCTAAGCATTAAAAATGTAACGAGTACTTTTGGGTATCAGGGAAAATGTATGGAGTAATAAGTACATAGTTTTCTTTAGGAATGTGAAGTAAAAGTTGTCCAAATTATAAATAGTTAAGTAAAGTACACATACCCCAAAAAACGACTTAAGTTGTACTTTAAAACGTCTTAGGGATAGGGGGAGACATTTTCACTTTTGGATGAATTGGTGCCCAAATTAAACGGCCTCGTACTCTGTCCTAGATCATATGATATGCATATTATTATCACTATTGGATAGAAAACACTCTGAAGTTTCTAAAACTGTTTGAATTATATCTGTGAGTAAAACAGAACTCATATGGCAGGTAAACTTCCAAACAGGAAGTGAAAATTCTGAAATGGGTCGCTGTGAAAGGCATCGCCTATTCAATTGCCTTATATTTATGGATCTGTATGCACTTCATACGCCTTCCACTAGATGTCAACAGGCAGTAGAATGTGGAATGAAGCGTCTAGCCTGATGTGGGACCGAATGAGAGCCTTTGGAGTGACAGGTCAGGCATATTGCCAGTTCTTGGCCACGCACACTACGCATGTGATGTCCTTCCTTGCTATCGGTTATATAGATATGAAGAAATGCTCCATCTGGGACGTTATTGGATATATATGAGAAAAACATCCTGAAGATTGATTCTCAACTGAGTTTGACCAGTTTATTCGATTTGTAATAGCACTTTTTGAAGTTTTCGTTCATTAGCGTAAAGTTCTATGGACACGTGAACTACACATGCTAGCCAAAGTTGCTAATTCGACAGAAGTAATGGACATTATAAAACAAAAAAACGATTTATTGTGGAACTAGGATTCCTGGCACTGCATTCTGATGAAAGATCATTAAAGGTAAGGGAATATTTATGATGTAATTTCGTATTTCTGTTGACTCCAACATGGCGGAGAATGGCTGAGCGCTGTCTCAGATTATTGCATGCTGTGCTTTTTACTAAAGTTATTTTTTAAATCTAACACAGCGGTTGCATTAACTGTTGAGGCCACGGGTGCCGCTAGCGGCACTCCTCCCACATTCCACTGAAAAGGCAGAGCGGCAAATTCAAAAAAAACATTTTTTTAAAATATTTAACTTTCACACATTAACAAGTCCAATACAGCATATGAAAGGTACACATCTTGTGAATCAAGCCAACATGTCCGATTTTTAAAATGTTTTACAGGGAAGACAAAATATGTAAATCTATTACACCACTTTTCTACCTCCATCAGTTTTTTACTCCATCACCAGCTATCACTAATTCGACCAAATAAAGATATATATATAGCCACTAACCAAGAAACAACTTCATAAGATGACAGTCTGATAACATATTTATTGTATAGCATATGTTTTTTTTGAAAAATGTGCATATTTATGGTATAAATCATAAATTACATTTCAGCTACAATCAGAAATTGCACCGAAAGCAGCCATAACATTGACAGACACCAACGTCAAATACCTAATTACTCCTCATAAAACATTTCTGAGAAATACATACTGTGCAGCAATTGAAAAACAGGATTCTTGTGATTCCAGACAATATTTCAGATTTATTAAATGTTTTATAGCGAAAACAAAATGTAGCGCTAAATTAGCATAGCCACGCCAGCCAGAACCAGCTGGGCGCCCACGACCAGTTCACATGCACGACAGATATATGAAATAACATTATAAATTGGGTCTTACTTTTGCTGATCTTTCATCAGAATGTTGATCAAGGTGTCCTTAGTCCAGATGAGTCGTTCATTCCATTCAGAATGGTACCTTTCCCACTTCATTTAGCATGGGTACTAGTCGAGTGGCACGGATCTCTCCAACGTAAGCAAAGTCACAGAACGGAACACGGCAAAACTCCCGAAAAATTTCAAATAATCTGATTAAACTATATTGAAAAAACATACATTACGATGATATGGTCTCATTTATCAAATCAAATCCGAGCCGGAGATAGTTGACATCCGAAACGGCAGCAAAACAAAACACAATCTCTCTTCCAAGTCGCGCGCTTCAGACTTCCGGAAATTGACGGTCACGTCAAAGAAATAGGTCTTATTTCACGTCAGAACAAGATAAACACAAAATTTCTCCTCTGACGTCCTCTTGACACCCAGAGGAAGGCGTATGAGGTGTGTTTCGGGTCATAGGTGGCATGACCATGTATAGGCAGAGCGTTGAAGCGAGCATAGACATCTTGCATTCTACTTCCTGGTCAGGGAAAGTGCTGCCAAATGACTTCTGTTCCACTCAGAGAAAAAATTAAAACGGTTTTAGAAACTAGAGACTGTTTTCTATCCAATAGTATTAATAATATGCATATTGTAAGAGCAAAAATTGATTAAGAGGCCGTTTGAAAATTGGCACATATTTTCCAGTTTTTCCAATACGCCCCCTGCAGCCCTAACAGGTTAAGAACCAGTGTATCTTTAATTATATGTTAAACATGTATCTTTCAAAGTTTATGATGAGTATTTCTGTATTTCACGTGGCTATCTGTAATTACTTTTGCTATTTTGGAGCCATTTCTGAACATGGCGCCAATGTAAAACCACAATTTGTGGCTATAAATATGCACATAATCGAACAAAACATAAATGTATTGTATAACATGATGTCATATGACTGTCATCTGATGAAGTTGTTCAAAGGTTAGTGATTAATTTGATCTCTATTTGTGGGTTTTGTGAAAGCTATCTTTGCTGTGAAAAAATGGCGGTGTGTTTTTGGATATTGTGGTAGGCTGACATAAATATATGTTGTGTTTTCGCTGTAAAACATTTTAAAAATCGGACATGTTGGCTGGATTCACAAGATGTTTATCTTTAATTATATGTACAACATGTATTTTTCATCAAAGTTTTATGATGAGTATTTCTGTATTTCACGTGGCTATCTGTAATTACTTTTGCTATTTTGGAGCCATTTCTGAACATGGCGCCAATGTAAAACCACGATTTGTGGCTATAAATATGCACATAATCGAACAAAACATAAATGTATTGTATAACATGATGTCATATGACTGTCATCTGATGAAGTTGTTCAAAGGTTAGTGATTAATTTGATCTCTATTTGTGGGTTTTGTGAAAGCTATCTTTGCTATGAAAAAATGGCTGTGTTTTTTTGGATATGGTGTTGAGCTGACATAAATATATGTTGTGTTTTCGCTGTAAAACATTAAAAAAATCGGACATGTTGGCTGGATTCACAAGATGTTTATCTTTCATTTGCTGTATTGGACTTGTGATTTCATGAAATTATATTATATTTTAAAGTATTTTTTACTTAAGTACTTTATACCACTGTGTGCGCGTTTTCCTTTTCAATCATGATAAAAATATATATATTGTACTCGACTCAAGTTGTGTCACGATCGTGTGGAGGATTGACGGACCAAAACGCAGCATTAGGAAAATAAGCCATCTTCCTTTTTATTATGAAGAAGGAGAACCAAAAACAAAACACTATTACAAAACAAACAAACGACCGTGAAGCTATGAACATAGTGCACATACAGGCTACAAACGTATAACATAGACAATTTCCCACAAATACCTAAAGCCTATGGCTCCCTTAAATATGGCTCCCAATCAGAGACAACTATGACCAGCTGTCTCTGATTGAGAACCAAATCAGGCAGCCATAGACTTTTCTAAACACCTACACTCAACCATAGACTATACTAGACACATACACTAAACCATAGACTATTCTAGACACATCCACTCAACACAAACCCATACACTCTAACAAATCCCCCTAGACATTCCAAACCACCCAAGACAATACAAAAACACAAACCTAACCCCATGTCACACCCTGACCTAACTAAAATAATAAAGAAAACAAAGAATACTAAGGCCAGGGCGTGACAAGTTGGATGAGCGGCCTCCACTTCTTACCACTATCAATATTTATTTACAGACTCTGAAGTAAACTACAGACTAATCATATTTAAGTTAATTTCATATTCAAGTTAACTGTCACGTGACTCTCCGCCCATGTAGGCATCCTACTCTATTTCAATGAGACACATACATACTAGGCGCACTTGAACTCTCGCGTCCATCTAGGAGAGGTAGGCTACTGAAGTTGAAGCAGCAAATTCTGAGTGAGTGAATAATGCAAAAAATATGTTTTTAATTCGATAGGTAGTGTGGTAAACCATGGGGTGTTGGAATAAGTGAATAACACAGAGACAGGGAGGTTCTAGTTAGCAAACACGACTTTACTAGGAAATAGAATAAACATAACAACGAAATCATGTAGGTTTGGCTTGGTCCTTCTTCTCAGCTTCTACTCCGTGTCTGTCTCTCTGTTCTCTCCCGTAGTGTGCCACAGTGCTCGCTTTATGTGGCCTCCACGGCTGGTTGGCACTCTCGCCTAATTACTTCTACTTGGAGCCATCCGTGTCGGGGTGCCCAGCCCGTGTACTCCCAGCAGAGGGAGCCAATGTCGCGGCACGTACCTCCCCTCGAACACCAACCCCTGGGGTAGACCTCCAGGGATACCACAGTAGGCTAACGCATACAAAGGAGAAAGAGGACTGTTTCCAAATAATCTGTGGGACAACAAAAATATTTTCATCCCAAAGTCGTCTGTCTGACCACCCGTCACGGTACGCAGCATGAACTCCTGCAGGCATCCCGTGGGAATGCAGCCCTCTAGTGCAGTCAGTACACTATGCTCATCATGTCTTAGCAGGATCAGATGGTGACAGGGGTCCCAGCAGGATCCGACAGCCAGGAGAGACCATTGTATGGAGCTCAGGTGAATTTTGCAGTATATTGTCAATATTAGTGAATGATACAAAGTTCTTGAATTGATGGGTAGACCTACAGTAGCTACAGGACAGCAGATTAAGCTTAAAGCTACAGTCTGGGATCTGGGAATAATGGTCATTTCAATTGTTGAACCATTGATTCTATTATTGGATAATATAATGTATAAATGTACACCAAGATAATTCTTAGTCATGTTTCATTGTAGGAGGATCAGATGGTGACAGGGGTCTCTGCAGAGTCAGTTAACCAGGACAGACCAGTCTGTGACGGAGGTGAGGTGAATTTTTGCAAATAAAACACTTTATGCTCTCTGTGCAGCAAACACTGGACAAGCCAGATGCTATGTTAAGGCAGTCTGACAAACCTCCAAAGTTGATTTCCAAACTGTATCAAGGGTTGATAGAGACTTTTCCTGATGACACAAAACATGTAAAACAAAAATGTGAGGAAGACCTGGTAGAAGCTATTGATGATGATGAATGGATAAAGATATGTTTGAATGCCCAGTCATGTTCATGTCATCTCAGACATAAATTACTGCAGTTTAAGACCATCCATAGAACGTACAATATGCCAGTGAAACTGAATTACAAGCACTCAGAAATGTCATTCCTCTGTTTGAGGTGTACAACACAAAAGGGGACATATTTGCATATGTTATGGTCTTGTGAAGGCTGGCTGAAGAGTATTTTCTTTTATCTCAACATGTCTACAGATTCTCCGTTCTCCCTGTTTTTGTTGGCTTATAAATGTTGATACTGCAAACTGTTATCTGAAGAAACTGTGTAACCAAGCATTTATAGTGGCTAAGAAATCCATTGCCATTAATTGGTAGGTTGGTTATCCCCCCACAATGTCAAGTTATGTATCACTAGATTTGATTTATTACAATATTAAGGGTATACTGGGCAACTTTCATAATGTCTGGATGGATGCCTTATATGGAATATAGTATGACTAAATTAGTCTGTATTGAAAACATGCCCACACCAGGGGAGATACCTATTTAGGCAATCCATAGCTGCTGGGCTGCTCAGTCCTGGCCCTGGGGGTCTACCGCCCTGTGGGTTGTCACTCTGGCCTTGGACTAACACACCCGAAACCAATAATGAATGTTTCACTAAGATACTAAAGATGAGTGAGTGTAATGTGTTGGGTTGGGGCGCTGCAGGGTGGTGGACCCCTAGGGACAGGATGGGGTAACCCAGCTATATTGTGTGCAAGTAAAAAGAGCTCTACAGTACTATTAGTCCTATGGGATTAATTATATGGAGGATTTAAAGTTTTTATGTGTTAATGTATATTTGAGGTGTATATGTTTTTTGTTTGTTTCGTTTTTTGTTTCCAAAAAATTAAAGGTGTGAACTGGGAAGGAAATTGTGTTGGGAGACTTGAGTTATTGACTAGACTGGTGGGGGCCGAGCAGGCAGCTGATATAGAGGATGCTTTATAAAGACAATCAAAGTTTTCGTATTTTTCAAGATTTGTTAATTTGTTAGGTTAAAGGTGCAACACAATATTTATTATTGAATTACATTTGATCTAGTTCAGTCTAATTAATCCCTTTTTTTAAATACTTTTTTTCATTGATCCTTTATTTAACTAGGCAAGTCAGTTAAGAACCAATTCTTATTTACATTGACGGCCTACCAAAAGGCAAAAGGCCTCATGCAGGGACGTGGGCTGAGTTAAAAAATATAGGACAAAACATACATCACGACAAGAGAGACAACACAACACTACTGCACATAAAGAGAGACCAAAGAGAACAGCATTGCATGGCAGCAACATGGTAGCAGCACAAAACATGTTACAAACATCATTGGGCACAGACAACAGCACAAAGGGCAAGAATGTAGGAACAACAATACATCATGCGAAGCAGCCACAACTATTAGTAAGAGTGTCCATGGTTTAGTCTTTGAATGAAGAGATTGAGATAAAGCTGTCCAGTTTGAGTGTTTGTTGCAGCTCGTTCCAGTCGCTAGCTGCAGCGAACTGAAAAGATGAGCGACCCAGGGATGTCTGTGCTTTGGGGACCTTTAACAGAATGTGACTGGCAGAACCGGTGTTGTCTGTGGAGGATGAGGGCTGCAGTAGATATCTCAGATAGGTGGGAATGAGGCCTAAGAGGGTTTTATCAATAAGCATCAACCAGTGGCTCTTGTGACGGGTATACAGAGATGACCAGTTAACAGAGGAGTATAGAGTGCAGTGATGTGTCCTATAAGGAGCATTGGTGGAAAATCTGATGGCCGAATGGTAAAGAACATCTAGCCGCTCGAGAGCACCCTTACCTGCCGATCTATAAATTACGTCTCCGTAATCTACCATGGGTAGGATGGTCATCTGAATCAGGGTTAGTTTGGAAGCTGGGGTGAAAGAGGAGCGATTATGACAGAGGAAACCAAGTCTAGATTTAACTTTAGTCTGCAGCTTTGATATGTGCTGAGAGAAGGACAGTGTACCGTCTAGCCATACTCCCAAGTACTTGTTTGAGGTGAATACCTCAGGCTCTTAACCCTCAGAGGTAGTAATCACCTGTGGGGAGAGGGGCATTCTCCTTACCAAACCACATTACTTTTGTTTTGGAGGTGTTCAGAACAAGGTTAAGGGCAGCATATTTAATAATGATCTCTTACCTAGCTTGATGACTGTTGGCATTTTTGCTTACTTTTTGTTCTAAATAGAGACATCATATTGTATTGAGTAAAAATACAGGAAATTAGCTGTAGATGCCCAAAAAAATTATGGGGGAGGACCCACAGACCAGGTTATGTCCCCCCACTTCTAAAACCAAAGTGGTGCCCCTGCCAAAACATGATGGCATTCTATTTAGCTGATATGGTAATAAATGCACAAGCAGCATATCAAACTGGGATAATGTTTTAGGTTACACCGGCAAGTATAAGAATATTTTCCAGGGCATCTTTTAAAAATTATGAATCTGATTATTTCACATGGAGATGTGGGACGCTTAAAAAGGCTAACTTGCTATGTTTTTAGTCAGACTAAAGACAGCTAGCCAGGTTGCCAGCTAGCTATTACTAGCAAGGGAAGGTGACTCTTCCTTGCTTCGCAAGATAAAAAGACAAAAATAATAAACGTTGCTATCGTCCCCTTGTGAATGGGAGTAGGCCCAGCAAGGATATCATGTTTTTATTTTACCTTTAACTAGGCAAGTCAGTTAAGAACAAATTCTTATTTTCAATGACAGGCTAGGAACAGTGAGTTATCTACCTTGTTCAGGGGCAGAACGGCAGATTTTTACCTTGTCAGCTCGGGTATTCAATCTTGCAACCTTCTGGTTACTAGTCCAATGCTCTAACCCCAAGGCTACCTGCTACTCCAAAATTCCCACTCCACCCACATGCACACACACACGTAGATCAACGGCATGAACCTTGTAGGAATAGCTAACAAGCTAACTGAGTAGTTAAAAAGTAGTTGTAAACTTGCTACAGTTGTCCATCATGTGATTTGAACACACAACGCTTGGTTTGCTAGACCTTCGCGTTTCTGTCTTAAGTAACCGACTGCCTTCATCTGTGATTGGAATGACTGTATACAAAATTGTGTGGTGGAATCAAAAATGTTTCCTTTCTTGTGTGTCTGTCACGAACTTCACATAAGTCATTTGTTTCTATTTCAGGATCATTTGTGATAGTGGGTTGATCCTACAGGAACACGCCAGAACTGTTACTACCTGCCCCAGCAGTCATCACCTAGGGGCTCAAAGTCATGTTCTCAGGACACTGACTCAACCGCAATCACATAAGTGGATTTCATATGTGTGTTATTGAAAATGAACAAGCTGTGAAAAATATGTAACTTCTACATAATGGGACGATTCAAATACGAGGAGTGGAGATGTTATATATTGAGGTTGTAACTTTTGTACCTCCTACTTGCACAGAGCATCATGGGTAATGTGATGTTGAGATGTGCACGTTTTAGATACATGATTGAACTGATTCCCGGCTGTCCTCTAATCATTATTGAATTGTTATAAATATGTGGTTATGAAACACACAAAACATAACAATGAGAGAGCAAGAATGTCCTGTGTGGCTCACTTGGTAGAGCATGGCACTTACAACGCCAGGGTTGTGTGTTCAATTCCCAAGGGGGACCAGTATGAAAATGTATTTTCTCACTACTGTAAGTTGCCCTGGATAAGAGTGTCTGCTAAAATGTGAAGTCAGATATTATTTTGTACAGTGGTATAAAAATACTTTAAAGTAATACATATTTTGTGGGGGTATATATACTTTACTATTTATATTTTTGACAACTTTAACTTCTACATTCCTCAAGACAATTGCTTAATATAATACTTTTTTTATTATTCAAACTTTTACTTTTGATACTTAGGTATTCTTTAGCAATTACATTTACATTTGATACTTAAGTATATTTAAAACCAAAAACTACTGTTACTCGAGTAGTATTTTACTGGGTGACTTTCAATTTTACTTGAGTAATTTTCTATTAAGGTATGTTTACCACCACTGGTATTGTCACTGTACTGTATAGCGGTGCTGTTTTAACTGCATCAGTGTAGCAGTCCTTCAGGGTGAACTCTGCAGTTTTCACCACACATATGTAGACAGACTCCTGGTTCTCAGAATCCTGGTTCTCCCCCCAGGTATGAACAGTTCAGGTCCTGGACTCTCTGACCCTCCAGGACTCCTCCAGATGAACTGGGTCAGAGGATGGATAACAAGGTAGATAACTCACTGTTCATGTTCTCTGGGGTTGTGTTGTCGACCACGCAGGCTATGTTGAGCTGTTCCACGGCATCTTAAACTGTTTCAGTCTTTAAACAATAGACTGTGCAGTATCACACTAACACAAGTAAACATTAACTATGATTGTTATTTGACAAGACTAGAATAAGTGTTACAGCACTGTTAGTGTAGGGGGTTGAGAGTCTTTAAAAACACTGAGTGTGGGGGATAGGTTTGTCAGGTATTCCTTTTTCTTTCTCTCTCCAGGTAGACTTTAGAAAAGTGAGAAGTAGTTTTCATCTCTGCTAATCTGATTGGTTAATACAACTAGGGCTTAGCCTAATGACAAATGCACACTTATTCATACACTGTACATACTATTGACTTGTAGACCTATACAAACACTTACCTATTATCTTCACATCAATGAGTGAGTCCTGTGGCTTGCCGTTGATGACTGCCTCTAACAAATAGGATCCACTGTCTGCATCTGTGAGCCCACTGATAGTTAGCTCTCAAGTGTGCCAGTCCAGGATTGTTTCCTTGTTTCCATTGTGTTTCCACAGGATGTATTCAATATGTCCAGAGATGTGGGGGTCAGGGTGATCTCTCGTCCCTGACTGCTATACTGCTGTGCACCTGTTCCTTCCACTGGGCACAGGAAATCAGAAAATATTTGAGAAAAGCTTCTCTTTGGAAACACACAGTAGCCTACCACCCCACTGATATTGCTGAATTGGCTGTTTCAGGCCAATTATGATCTTTTGCCCAATTTTTGGTAAAATATTAGCTACAGATTGTTACACCAGATAAAGTGGATTAACCAAAGATTTTTGGTATCAATTACTGGGAGTTAGCCATTACTGGGAGAAGACTTGAAATAGACAAGATGGCAGCGTACACATTGTTGGATTACTTCATGAAGCAAAAAAATGATTTATTTTAATAACGGAGCATTTTCTAAATTCAAACAGACCCCCTGAAACTGAAGATGGACATTTTATGAGACTCCTGGTTCCACAAATCGAGGACAAAGACGGTATCGCCAAGCTAATTTGTAGCTCATGTGATAGCTTAGCCTAGCAGATAAGAGTGTTGAGCAAGTAAACTCAAAGTTGCTGGTTTGAATCCCTGAGCTGACTAGGTGAAACATCTGTAGCTATGCACTTGAACAAAGCACTTAACCCTAAGGTGTTCTGGATAAGAGTGTCTGCCTAATGATCTAAATGTAGCTAGCAAAAGATCTTATCTTATTGGTCAAAATACCATAATTCAGTGGTGTGTATTCATGGATGCCAAGGAAAGCCAGGCTTCCCCAAGAAAAATACATATAAAATCATTTCTTTCTGTGTTTCATCATTTTCATGTTTTTTTTTTGCATTATCTTTTACCAGATCTAATGTGTTATATTCTCCTACATTAATTTCACATTTCCACAAACTTCAAACTGTTCCCTTTCAAATAGTTTCAAGAAAATGCAGATCCTTATTTCAGGTCCTGAGCTAAAGGCAGTTAGATTTGGGTATGTCATTTTAGGCAAAAAATGGTCCGATCCTTCTCCGTACTGGCCAATGATTATAACGGTGATTTTGATCCAACCATTATATTCATACATTGTGCTCCTGGCCTGAGAGAATTGAAGTTCAATATGTAGCTAGATGTAGAAGGCTAATGTTAACTAGCTAACTAACTAAATTAAGTTAGGCTAGCATTTTAGCCTGGTAGCCTAGGACAACAAAACATAAAAGTGTGTACTGTATGACAGAGTGATAGACCAATTTGTCAACATGAAAGAGAGGCCGATGGCATTGGCGTTTCCCTACAAGTAGGGTGAGTCAACAGCTCCTGTAATTCTCTGTGGTTCTAAATCAAAGGTTGTTTAGTGGCACGAAAATGTCGGAAACATTAACTTACTTGACCCTGCTGTAGTTCATGTAACAGTTTGTTACATACAATATGCTTTGTGGACTTCACCGGATAGAAGTTGCACTCCGGTTTTGTGATGAAACAAAGGAGTAGTTGAATTTATTCTGCCACTCTGTCTTATTGTCTCGACCTTAGGCCTATATATAATGGTCACAAGGCATATGAACTAACAGGTTATACAGCAAACAACGCCATTACCACAACACATAGGTTGTAATATGGCTTTTTTCTGTCTTGGCTTCCCCAGTGATTTTACCCACACACCGCTACTGCCAAATACATGGGCCAAAGATCAGAATTGGGATGCCTGTGTAAATGCAGGCTTTGTAAGATACATGTAACAACTCCTTCATCAGTAGGAGGCCTAGTAGTGGTATTTCCACCATACAGCAATGGAACTTTTCTTGTGATACAGTAAATCATTAACATGGCAGACTAGTAAGTTCCGCTTGTGTACATAACCTAGGCTAGATCACAGGTGAGTTCCCCTATGTCAAACGTTTCCCAGTGAAAGACTAGCCAACACAGTGCTATTACAGTACTATTAGGCCTCTAGGAAAACTATGTGCTTATTCTAGGCCCTACTTTCTTATGTGTCTTTATACCTGTAAAATTGCTGAGTGACCCAATAACCTCCTAAAACCTAGGTAACCAGCCTCTGTGCTGAAAAATACGTGGGGCACCAGCCAGTGTAGAAAATACACTATTTTGTTAAGGGATAAGAAAGACAAAGACTCCCGAACACGATTGTGAAGTAAACGCGAGCTGCCATTGCATTTGAACAGCCTTCTCCACTTGTTGAAAGTGAAAGTTCGCAGTTGTCTGAGTCACTCATTGCTCAGGTTGCATAATGATCAAATTGGCCATACACTTAAAGATGCAATATGCCGAAATCGCGCCGCCATTTTCTGGTTGCTAAAATTCTAATAGTTCGCTTAATTTCAGTTTATGTGACAAAACAAGCAAGTATAGTGTAATCATTGTACCATCGAAACCGCCACAGAGCAGCCAAATCTCAGGTATTGGCAGTTGTTATTTCTCACGCATTGAAAAGTATTGCTTTTATTTTTATAATTAGTCCATTGTATAGTCAGCGTATTTACTTTTCAACAGCGCTCCAAATCAATTTAACATCACGAGCAGAAGCTCTATCATCGTCCTGTCTTGCCACAGCACTGTGACCCGCGGCACATTGAAGCATATTGGTCTAGTTATGTAAGGGAGCAAGGAGATTGGATGCATGTTTTAAAAAACACCCTTCAAGATTGAAGTGGAGTTGAATGGAGAGAGGAAGTTCTCCGCTGAGTTTATAAAACTGTAAAAAGCCAGCACTGTTTTATGTACAATGTTGTCAACAAAATTAGGTTGCTTTGCTGCTGTCCCTATTGCAGAATGCAGTCTTTTGACAGCATGTACTAAAGTCAATTTAATCCACACTTGCATTTGTCCCCTCGTTTGGTGATTGGCATTAAGACTGTGACAATTTAAAGGTAGCAGACAGACCTACAGTACGTTTTAGCAGGGAAGTTTGGTAGGGTGACCTGATTTGTAACTATGAAAATAATTTTGTCAAACAGATTGTGAAGCAGTAAGCGGCAGTTTGAATCTAGTGGGCACAATAAATACAACAATAATTTGATTAGTGTGTAGGGGCAGATTTGTGTAATCTTCTCTTCAGGAGATTTTATTATCTATTTGCTTAATTTAAACTGATCAGTGGAACAATTCTCATTCTTAACAATGGGCTAAAATATAGGATAATTACTGTGCTTGTTATTCCCCACTTATTTTATTATTCTACTTCCTCCCAGTTTGTCCAGTGTAATCACATATTTGAGGTCTCATATGCCGACTTGTGTCTTTGAAAATTAATTATATTAGGCTAAGTATTTTTGCAGACATTCATGGACAGTTTTGAATAAGTCATACAAATAAGCATTGGAATCAAATATAATTGTTGACATTTTAGTATTGTGCACACGCTAGGCAACTCATAAACACATAATATTTTGTCTATGTAGAGATGATGGCAAGGATCTTCAACTAGTAGGCATAAACCACCTGAACATTGATATATATATATACAAGGACACGCCCTCTGAAACATGACCCGCCAAGCCACACTGCTTATTAACACTTGCTCTCTTAACCCGGAAGCCAGCTGCCCCAATGTGTTGGAGGAAACACTGTTCAACTGACGACGGTCAGATTGCAGGCACCCGGCCCGCAAACAAGGAATCAATAGAGTGCAATGAGCCAAGGAAAGCCCCCTGGACAAACCCGGACGACGCTGGGCCAGTTGTGCGCCGCCTTACGGGACCCGTTCACGGCCGGCTGTGACACAGCCTGGGATCAAACCCCAGCCTGTAGTGACACCTCAACACTGCAGTGCATTAGACCACCGCGCCACTCGGCAGGCCCTGAACATTGATATTTATAAAATGTTCAAACACCCAGCACTTGGGAAACATAGATCAGGGGTGGCCACCCCTCCTGGAGGAGGCAGGACATTCTTCCAGCCATATTTTAAAGAGAGTTCACCTAAATGACAAAATATTAAATGGTGGTCCCGTGTGGCTCAGTTGGTAGAGCATGGCGCTTGCAACGCCAGGGTTGTGGGTTCATTCCCCACGGGGGGACCAGGATGAATATGTATGAACTTTCCAATTTGTAAGTCGCTCTGGATAAGAGCGTCTGCTAAATGACTTAAATGTAAATGTAAAATTAAATGTTTGTGTCCTTACCTTGAAAGCAGTCTATGAACAAGGAGACTGCAATCTATGATTTGGTTATCCACTGCCATCAACCATTACTATTTCCTGTGCAGAGCCTTGGTGTACTGGTAACGCTCCCGGCACGTGTTGCATACAACTTTCCACCTGACAACAGGGATCAAACCCTACTTCCAACCTTCCCACTGTTTCTAACATTTGCCTGTCTCCCTATCACACGTCATTACAGACCTGCCGCTGTGAAATATCTTCTTCATAACCAAAGGTTATCTTCAATGTTATTAGTCATTGAGTTGATTTGGTCATGTGATATTGACCATGGTGAACATGCCCCTACCAGTTTTTGTTTTATACAGTATAGAGTATAATCCAACAGGCCTAAATTGTTTAGCTGTGTAGGAATTCCAGTCAAATTCAGATTCTTCTTGTGTTTCACATAATATGACTTATAATAACATGATATTATGAAGGAAAGGACATGTGAAGGTTCACTTGATATCAAGTTCCCAGTTCTGCCCCATCTTCATTACTCTGGGGGGGGCTGTTAAGTACCACATAATGTGGAGACACCCGCTTGTTTTTACAATATAGCCAATTGTGACTGCATCTGGCCCATCTAGTAGAAAGCACTCAGTTCTGCCTCCAGGACAAGACCCATGACAAACATCAACCTGCAGAGCAACACCTACTTGTTCTGGTCTGGTTACAGTCATTTATTCACATCATTCTGTTAACATGTATTTATTTACACTGATCACTGAGGACCTATGACAACCCATCAAGATGGCATATCAGTAGCCTAAGTAAGTAAGTAAGCTTTAGCAATAACAGTATGTTGTCACGACTCCTACTGAAGGGGGCTCCTCTCCCTGTTCGGGTGGCGCTCGGCGGTCGTCGTCACCGGTCTACTAGCTGCCACCGATCCCTTTTCCCTTTTCTGTTTGTTTTGTCTGTTTAGTTTCACCTGTTCCTTGTTGAGGTTGATTAGTTGGGCTATTTAAGCCGGTAGGCCCGCCTGCTCTTTGTGCGGGCTTAACTATTTTTCCCACTGTGTTACTGTGTGGCAGTTCATATTTTGTTGGGCATTTGTTATTGTGCACCCGGTATTCTTGGCGAGCGCTATTTTTTCCCTGTGCGTATTAAACGCTATCCTGAACTTTCTGCCTCCTGCGCCTGACTCTGCACCCACTACACCCAGATCGTTACATATGTTAAGGTTCATTAAAACATATCTTTAAATGTAGATAAAATAACAAATAGTGTATTAACTTGTAGTATGTTATGTATTATGTTAGCTACCACAGGTACGTAGAACTGAAACGTAACTTTAGAGGAAAATGCTGTATTCAAACTATGAAACCACAATCAAGAAATTCCAATGCTTCTATTACACTGAGCACTTCATTCACTTTTCTTTTCACTGTGAAAGTCAATCAATAAATATGTAGCGTCAAGCATTTTCTTCACTACTGTCTTTCTTCTAACAGTATGAGGACAGCACTTCTAACTCCAGTAGAAAATAAGGTAGAGACCTGTTATCCAAACGTTTCTCCATTAGGGATTATTGTGTGTCACTGGACAGCCCCTGTAGTGTAGTCTGGGTAATGTGCTACTCATTGGGGTCTGGGGTGGATGTCTCATGTTCCATCTCTTCTTGGTTCTCTATGGATCCTGTGGAGTCACTGGACAGCCCCTGTAGTGTAGTCTGGGTAATGTGCTACTCATTGGGGTCTGGGGTGGATGTCTCATGTTCCATCTCTTCTTGGTTCTCTATGGATCCTGTGGAGTCCCTGGTCAGCCCCTGTAGTGTAGTCTGGGTAATGTGCTACTCATTGGGGTCTGGGGTGGATGTCTCATCCATCTCCTCATCACTCTGGGTGGTTGTTTGGTTGGCATCTCCTTCTATCTCTGTGTCTGGTTCCGTCTGCTCTTCCCCTTCCACCCCCATCTCTCCTTCATTTCCCCCCTCATCCTCTGTGTTTGCAACCATACCTGTATTGTGGTCCATTTTCCCATCTCTGTTCTCTTTTCTCTCGTCTTTCTCCTCCCTTTCCCTTTATTCTTCCTCTTCATTATTCTGTCTACTCCCCTGGCTGGATGTCCTGTCCTCCTGTGTGTTGATTTGTCTGGTTCTTGTCTTTGTGGTCTGCTGTGTACTGTCCTTTCTCCTTCGTTCTTTATCTCTGGCTTTGCATCATTCCCCCTCTCCTCCGTTCTATCTCTATCCAGCTCCGTATCTTCTCCACCTTGCTTCTGTCTGAGGTTCTTTCCCTTCTCTTCATCTTTTCCCACCTTTATCTTCATTGTCTGTCTGGTTGTCCATCACAGATCCCGCCGTGGCTCCTGAGTCTGTTTGGCCTCGAGCTGGCTCTGTTGTGCCGTCTATTTGGCCTCGAGCTGGCTCTGTTGTGCCGTCTGTTTGGCCTCGAGCTGGCTCTGTTGTGCCGTCTATTTGGCCTCGAGCTGGCTCTGTTGTGCCGTCTATTTGGCCTCGAGCTGGCTCTGTTGTGCCGTCTATTTGGCATCGAGCTGGCTCTGTTGTGCCGTCTATTTGGCCTCGAGCTGGCTCTGTTGTGCCGTCTATTTGGCCTCGAGCTGGCTCTGTTGTGCCGTCTATTTGGCCTCGAGCTGGCTCTGTTGTGCCGTCTATTTGGCCTCGAGCTGGCTCTGTTGTGCCGTCTGTTTGGCCTCGAGCTGGCTCTGTTGTGCCGTCTGTTTGGTCTCGAGCTGGCTCTGTTGTGCCGTCTGTTTGGCCTCGAGCTGGCTCTGTTGTGCCGTCTGTTTGGCCTCGAGCTGGCTCTGTTGTTGATTTGTCTGGTTCTTGTCTTTGTGGGCTGCTGTGTACTGTCCTGTCTCCTTCGTTCAATCTTCTCCATCTCCTGTCTGGCTGTGTTTCTTCTCCTTCTCTCCTGTCTGGCTGTCCTTCTCCTTGTCTCCTGCTCCTGTCTGGCTGTCCTTCTCCTTCTCTCCCGATCCTGTCTGGCTGTCCTTCTCCTTGTCTCCCGCTCCTGTCTGGCTGTCCTTCTCCTTCTGTCCCGCTCCTGTCTGGCTGTCCTTCTCCTTCTCTCACGCTCCTGTCTGGCTGTCCTTCTCCTTCTCTCCCGCTCCTGTCTGGCTGTCTTTCTCCTTCTCTCCCGCTTCTGTCTGGCTGTCCTTCTCCTTCTCTCCCGCTCCTGTCTGGCTGTCTTTCTCCTTCTCTCCCGCTTCTGTCTGGCTGTCCTTCTGCTTCTCTCCAGCTCCTGTCTGGCTGTCCTTCTGCTTCTCTCCAGCTCCTGTCTGGCTGTCCTTTACCTTCTCCCCCGCTCCTGTCTGGCTGTCGTTCTCCTTGTCTCCCGCTCCTGTCTGGCTGTCGTTCTCCTTGTCTCCCGCTCCTGTCTGGCTGTCCTTTTCCTTCTCTCCCGCTCCTGTCTGGCTGTCCTTCTCCTTCTCTCCCGCTCCTGTCTGGCTGTCCTTCTCCTTCTCTCCCGCTCCTGTCTGGCTGTCCTTCTCCTCCTTCGCTCCTGTCTGGCTGTCCTTCTCCTCATTCGCTCCTGTCTGGCTGTCCTTCTCCTCCTTTGCTCCTGTCTGGCTGTCCTTCTCCTCCTTTGCTCCTGTCTGGCTGTCCTTCTCCTCCTTTGCTCCTGTCTGGCTGTCCTTCTCCTCCTTTGCTCCTGTCTGGCTGTCCTTCTCCTCCTTTGCTCCTGTCTGGCTGTCCTTCTCCTCATTCGCTCCTGTCTGGCTGTCCTTCTCCTCCTTTGCTCCTGTCTGGCTGTCCTTCTCCTCCTTTGCTCCTGTCTGGCTGTCCTTCTCCTCCTTTGCTCCTGTCTGGCTGTCCTTCTCCTCCTTCGCTCCTGTCTGGCTGTCCTTTCCTCCTTTGCTCCTGTCTGGCTGTTCTTCTCCTCCTTCGCTCCTGTCTGGCTGTTCTTCTCCTCCTTTGTTCCTGTCTGGCTGTCCTTCTCCTCCTTCGCTCCTGTCTGGCTGTCCTTCTCCTCCTTTGCTCCTGTCTGGCTGTTCTTCTCCTCCTTCGCTCCTGTCTGGCTGTCCTTCTCCTCCTTTGCTACTGTCTGGCTGTCCTTCTCCTCCTTCGATCCTGTCTGGCTCTCCATCTCCTGTCTGGCTGTCCTTCTCTCCATCTCCTGTCTGGCTGTCCTTCTTCTCCTTCTCTCCATCTCCTGTCTGGCTGTCCTTCTCTCTCTCTCCTGTCTGGCTGTCCTTCTTTTCTTTCTCTCCATCTCCCGTCTGGCTGTCCTCCTTCTCTCCTGTCTGCCTGTTCTTCTCCCCATCTCTATCCAGCTCTCCATCTTCTGTTTGGTTGTCCATCACAGATCCCGCCGTGGCTCCTGAGTCTGTTTGGCCTGGAGCTGTCTCTGTTGTGCCTGCTGAGTCTGTCTCTCTCTCTGGAGCGGTTTCCTGGTTGGGTTCTGGTGTGTCCGTGCCTAGCTGGGCCTCTTTGGATTCTGGTGTGACTAGTTTTGGGTGGGCCGGGTTGGGCGTGTCCTGTACAGGCTCTGTGTCTGTCACTGAAACACAGAATGAGAAGATGGGTTGATACAAGACTACACAAACACTATTAAATAGACCCATTTGTCTTAATGATAACATGACTTATTATGTCATTGTCAGTCTCAATATTGAGTATTATGTTTAACCTATCTGCCACGGGACATAAAATCACCTGTCTGTCTGTCTGTCTGAGAGACTGTCATTCTGTCTGTACAGAGGGCTGTGACCACCACTTTTTGTTGGAGAGAAAATTATTCCAGCTGGTGCAGTGTGCTGTTTCCTGTTTGCATCTGCATTCTGCTTGCTAAACTCTATCCCCTCTTTCACCATTCCTGTACACACAAACATTCATCCCCATTAATATCATGTATTCAAAGTTCCTCATGCCCAAGGTAATAAACACTGTATAAGAAGAACCTTTTGGTGTAGAAGTTCTATTTCCAGTGTTCTCAGAATGGTCATCCTCGGGATCTTTGTTTCCTATTCAATTAAAACATAAACAAAATAGTTGTATTCAGAAACAGTAAAGTGGTAAGGTGTTAGTTTTGTCTTAAAATATATGTGATGCCAAACTAGGTCTATAGCAATAGAACTAAGGTGGAGACCTGTTATCCAAACTTTAGTGTCATCTCAAAAACAGTGACTTTAAAGTCATACATCTTTCCCAGAATTCTACTGGGTTTTTTGCATTAGGGATTATTGTGAGTCACTGGACTACCCTGTAGTGTAGTCTGGGTAATGTGTTGCTCAATGGGGCCTGGGGTGGATGTCTCATGTTCCATCTCTTCTTGGTCCTCTAGAAGGAGCCCTGTGGAGTCCCTGGACTGCCCCTGTAGTGTAGTCTGGGTAATGTGCTGCTCATTGGTGTCTGTGATGGGTGTCTCATCCAGCTCCTCATCACTCTGGGTGGATGTTTGGTTGGTATCATCTCCTTCTTTCTCTGTGTCTGGTTCCTTCTGCTCTATCCCTTCCTCCTTCATCTCTCCTTCATTTCCCCCCTCATCCTCTGTGTTTGCACCCATACATCTATTGTGGTCCACTTTCTCATCTCTGTTTTCTTTTCTCCTCTTGCCTTTCTCCTCTCTTTGTCTCTTTATTACTTCCTCTTTGCACTTTCCCATTTTCTTCCTCATCCTTATTTTGTCTTCACTCCCCTGTGTGTTGTCTGGGGTGACTAGGTCTTGTTGGGCCGGGGTGTGGTCTGGTGTGACTAGGTCTTGTTGGGCCGGGGTGTGGTCTGGGGTGACTAGGTCTTGTTGGGCCGAGGTGGGGTCTGGTGTAACTAGGCCTTGTTGGGCCTGGGTGGGGTCTGGTGTGACTAGTTTTGGTTGGGCCGGGTTGGGCTTGTCCTGTACAGGCTCTGTGTCTGTCACTGAAACACAGAATGAGAAGATGGGTTGATACAAGACTACACAAACACTATTATATAGACCCATTTGTCTTAATGATAACATGACTTATTATGTCATTGTCAGTCTCAATATTGAGTATTATGTTTAACCTATCTGCCACGGGACATAAACTCACCTGTCTGTCTGTCTGAGAGACTGTCATTCTGTCTGTACAGAGGGCTGTGACCACCACTTTTTGTTGGAGAGAAAATTATTCCAGCTGGTACAGTGTGCTGTTTCCTGTTTGCATCTGCATTCTGCTTGCTAAACTCTATCCCCTCTTTCACCATTCCTGTACACACAAACATTCATCCCCATTAATATCATGTATTCAAAGTTCCTCATGCCCAAGGTAATAAACACTGTATAAGAAGAACCTTTTGGTGTAGAAGTTCTATTTCCAGTGTTCTCAGAATGGTCATCCTCGGGATCTTTGTTTCCTATTCAATTAAAACATAAACAAAATAGTTGTATTCAGAAACAGTAAAGTGGTAAGGTGTTAGTTTTGTCTTAAAATATATGTGATGCCAAACTAAGTCTATAGCAATAGAACTCATGTTCAAAATGGCATATTTACAGCTAAAACAACCTTGTACTGTAACTTCCATCAGCCCCGCCTCCTCTTCAGATTTTCTCAGTGCAGCTTCAGCCGCTGGTCATCCACCACAGAGTGGAAAAGACAAGAGGGATAAAGGACAGAATAAGACATAGGGAAGTGATGTGGATGAACTGTAACAGGTATATGTCTAACCAGAAATACTATGTAGTTACTTTGCTTTGTTTGCTAGTTGTACTATTTTCTCTCCCCTTTTCAACTCTAATCTCAGATCCAAAGTCAACGACCTTGTAACAAGTCAGCTGGCATCATTGGGACTGTGATCATCTGAAAGCTCAGCACACGTCAGGGGAGTAGGGAGGAAATGGATTGACTCTGGTCTAGCCAGATCATTAGAATGAGGGGCTTTTTCTCCCAATAATACTGAACTATGCCCCATATATGTCCTGGAACTAAAGGTTGGCCTTGATTTTGTCATAGGACATAGGATGGTCTTACGTTTCTTGCCTTTCTTCCAGCACCACAAGAGGAATGCCAGAACGGCAACTAAGACGAGGAGAAGGAGGATGGACAGGACCACAGCCAGGACACTGGATGAGCCTTCCTCTGCACAGAAACACCATTAAAACAACTTGGATCAGCAGCATTTCCACACTTAATAAGACAAGAATTAACCTCTCTGGGAAATGTGGGAAGGTAGCGTCCCACTCCGCCAATAGCCAATGAAAGTGCAGGGCGCCAAATTCAAAACAACAAAAATCTCATAATTAAAATTCCTCAAGCATACAAGTATTTTACACCATAAAAAAAAAATAATAATAATAATAATTTTAGATTTTATCCACTTTTCTCCCCAATTTTCGTGGTATCCAATCGCTAGTAATTACTCTCTTGTCTCATCGCTAACACTCCCGTACGGGCTCGGGAGAGACGAAGGTCGAAAGCCACGCGTTCTCCGAAGCACAACCCAACCAAGCCGCACTGCTTCTTAACACAGTGCGCCTCCAACCCGAAAGCCAGCCGCACCAGACCTCCCGGTCGCGGCCGGCTGCGACAGAGCCTGGGCGCGAACCCAGAGACTCTGGTGGCGCAGCTTGCACTGCGATGCAGTGCCCTAGACCACTGCGCCACCCGGGAGGCCCCTTTACACCATTTTAAAGATAAAATTCTCTTTAATCCAGCCACAGTGTCTGATTTCAGAAAGGCTTTACAGTGAATGCACCACAAACGATTATGTTAGGTCACCACCAAGTCACAAAAAAACACAGCCATTTTCCAGCCAAAGAGAGGATTCACAAAAAGCAGAAATATAGATAAAACTAATCACTAACCTTTGATGATCTTCATCAGATGACACTCATAGGACTTCATGTTACACAATACATGTATGTTTTGTTCGATAAAGTGCATATTTATATCCAAAAATCAAATTTTACATTGGCGTATCATGTTCAGTAGTTCCAAAACATGCGGTGATTTTGCAGGGAGCCACATCAATTTACAGAAATACTCATAATAAGCATTGATAAGAGATACAACTATTATACATGGAACTTTAGATAAACTTCTCCTTAACTCCTCTGGGATATGTGGGACGTTAGCGTCCCACTTGGCCAAAAGCCAGAAAAAATGTAGCGCTCCAAATTCAAATATATTACTATAAAAATCTTTTTCATGAAATCACACATGAAAGACACCAAATTAAAGCTACACAAGTTGTGAATCCAGCCAACATGTCTGATTTCAAAAAGGATTTACGGGGAAAGCACACCAAACAATTATGTTAGCTCAGTACATAGCCACAGAAAAACACAGCCATTTTCCCAGCAAAAGATAGTATTCACAAAAAGCAGAAATAGAGATAAAATTAATCACTAACCTTTGATGATCTTCATCAGATGACACTCATAGGACATCATGTTACACAATACATTTATGTTTTGTTCGATAATGTGCATATTTATATCCACAAATCTCGGTTTACATTGGCGCCATGTTCAGAAATGCCTCCAAAATATCCGTAGAAATTGCAGAGCCACGTCAAATAACAGAAATACTCATCATAAACTTTGATGAAAGATACATGTTTTACACAGAATTAAAGATACACTTGTTCTTAATGCAACCGCTGTGTCAGATTTAAAAAAAACTTTACGTAAAAAGCACACCATGCAATAATCTGAGACGGGGCTCAGATATAAACAACATTTCTCCGCCATGTTGGAGTCAACAGAAATACAAAATTACATCATAAATATTCCCTTACCTTTGATTATCTTCATCAGAATGCACTGCCAGGAATCCTAGTTCCACAATAAATCGTTGTTTTGTTCGATAATGTCCATTACTTATGTCCAAGTAGCTACTTTTGCTAGCATGTGTAGTACACGTGTCCAAACGCTCGCGCAGATGCAGGCAAACGTCGGACGAAAACTTCAAAAAGTTATATTACAAGTCGAATAAACTGGTCAAACTTAGTAGAGAATCAATCTTCAGGGTGTTGTTATCATATATATCCAATAACGTTCCAACCGGAGCATTCCTTCATGTCTGTAGAAGTTATGGAACGCATGGCGATATCATGAGGAATGCGCATGACCAAGAACTGGCAATCTGCCAGACCACTGACTCAAACACCTCCCATCCGGTCCCACATCACAGTATAGGCTTCATTCAGCGTTCTACAGACTGTTGACATCTAGTGGAAGGCGTAGGAAGTGCAAACAGATCCATATATTACAGGGAATTGAATAGGCGATGAGTTTAACATCGACCAGTCTCAGAATTCTCACTTCCTGTTTGGATTTTCTCTCAGGTTTTTGCCTGCCATATGAGTTCTGTTATACTCACAGACATCATTCAAACAGTTTTGGAAACTTCAGAGTGTTTTCTATCCAATAGTAGTAATAATCTGCATATATTAGCATCTGGGACAGAGTAGGAGGCTGTTCAATCTGGGCACGCTATTCAACCAAAAGTGAAAATGCTGCCCCCTATCATAAAGAAGTTAATGCAACCGCTGTGTCAGATTTCAAAAAAACTTTACGGAAAAAGCATACCATGCAATACTCTGAGTACAGCGCTCAGAGCCCAAACAAGCCATAAAGATATCCGCTGTCGTGTCTTTACTATTATTAAATGAAGACTTAGTTTTCATCAAATATTCTCTGTAATTAGTATTAAGCGATTAAACTGATTAATCATGTAACTGTAATTAACTAGGAAGTTGGGGCACCAAGGAAAATATTCAGATTACAAAGTTATAATTTTCCTAATATAACTTTTCAGATATTTTCATATCTGATCAATAGTCTTATGAATTAATTATGTATTTATTTTACCTCACGTTAGTCTCATTCCAAACGTCGTAAATTGTTGGTTATCTGCACGAACCCAGTCTTCACTATGAGTCATCCTTACATCAATTGTCTTAAATCATTTATTTAATAACTAACTAAACAATCACAGAAGTGCACACACAAACAAACAAAGTAAATATGGTTACAAGAAATTATAGGGGAATGTGCCCTAGTGGGCTAAACCGCCATGGCGGCTTGGTGTACAAAAGGGAAGTGGGGGTCGACTGAGATAAGACAACACACAGTTGATAATTATAACAATTGAAATGCTAATCCTTTGCACATGAACGCTCACTCATTCGGGAACAATTGCAATCAATATACACTGCTCAAAAAAATAAAGGGAACACTTAAACAACACAATGTAACTCCAAGTCAATCACACTTCTGTGAAATCAAACTGTCCACTTAGGAAGCAACACTGATTGACAATAAGTTTCACATGCTGTTGTGTCTGTCAGCGTAGTGTCCAGAGCATGGAGGCGCTACCAGGAGACAGGCCAGTACATCAGGAGACGTGGAGGAGGCCATAGGAGGGCAACAACCCAGCAGCAGGACCGCTACCTCCGCCTTTGTGCAAGGAGGAGCACTGCCAGAGCCCTGCAAAATGACCTCCAGCAGGCCACAAATGTGCATGTGTCTGCTCAAACGGTCAGAAACAAACTCCATGAGGGTGGTATGAGGGCCCGACGTCCACAGGTGGGGGTTGTGCTTACAGCCCAACACCGTGCAGGACGTTTGGCATATGCCAGAGAACACCAAGATTGGCAAATTCGCCACTGGCGCCCTGTGCTCTTCACAGATGAAAGCAGGTTCACACTGAGCACATGAGCACATGTGACAGACGTGACAGAGTCTGGAGACGCCGTGGAGAACGTTCTGCTGCCTGCAACATCCTCCAGCATGACCGGTTTGGAGGTGGGTCAGTCATGGTGTGGGGTGGCATTTCTTTGTGGGGCCGCACAGCCCTCCATGTGCTCGCCAGAGGTAGCCTGACTGCCATTAGGTACCGAGATGAGATCCTCAGACCCCTTGTGAGACCATATGCTGACACATGCACATTTGTAGCCTGCTGGAGGTCATTTTGCAGGGCTCTGGCAGTGCTCCTCCTTGCCTGTCTCCTGGTAGCGCCTCCATGCTCTGGACACTACGCTGACAGACACAGCAAACCTACGCTGACAGACACAGCAAACCTTCTTGCCACAGCTCGCATTGATGTGCCATCCTGGATGAGCTGCACTACCTGAGCCACTTGTGTGGGTTGTAGACTCCGTCTCATGCTACCACTAGAGTGAAAGCACCGCCAGCATTCAGAAGTGACCAAAACATCAGCCAGGAAGCATAGGAACTGAGAAGTGGTTTGTGGTCACCACCTGCAGAACCACTCCTTTATTGGGGGTGTCTTGCTAATTGCCTATAATTTCCACCTTTTGTCTATTCCATTTGCACAACAGCATGTGAAACTTATTGTCAATCAGTGTTGCTTCCTAAGTGGACAGTTTGATTTCACAGAAGTGTGATTGACTTGGAGTTACATTGTGTTGTTTAAGTGTTCCCTTTATTTTTTTGAGCAGTGTATATATTTACGCTCAGTGTGTCGTCGGGATCTCTGCTGAAAAGCTTGTTTCTGTTCAGAGTTTTCGTCCTCTCTCTCTCTCTCTCTCTCTGTCATGTGTAACGGCTGTCTTCGGGTGAAAGAGAGGAGGACCAAAATGCAGCGTGATGATAATCCATATTTTAATTAGGATATATAAACGACGAACAAAAACAACAAACTGACAGAAGGAACCGAAAACGCTACAGTCCTGAACATGGGAACACAGAACAGATGAATACACGAACAGGAACAATCACCCACAAACAAACAGTGAAAACAGGCAACCTTAATATGGTTCCCAATCAGAGACAATGACAAACACCTGCCTCTGATTGAGAACCATATTAGGCCAAACAACAAACCAACATAGAAACACAAAACATAGAATGCCCACCCAGCTCACGTCCTGACCAACTAAACAAAGACTAAACAAAGAAAATAAGGTCGCTCTGGATAAGAGCGTCTGCTAAATGACTTAAATGTTAAATGTAAGGTCAGGAACGTGACATCATGGTTAGAATGGATAGTTCAGAGTGACATTCATTCATTTCGTTATAGATGTTTCGGCGGTTGCCGTTCTTCTCGTTCAATGATACCGAATTCCTAGCTGCAGACTAGTAATTAATATCAAAGACTTGTTCATATTCCGTCGGTATCGATAGTCTAAGAGTTTAACCACGTGTGATGGTTAAATGATTTAGCAGTCTGGTCTCAAACGTTGGCCCTCTCGTTATCGAGGTAAGCTGGTCTGCAACCTTTGTTCTCTCGTAATTGAT
The DNA here is from genome assembly GCF_045679555.1 of Salvelinus alpinus. NCBI lineage: Eukaryota > Metazoa > Chordata > Actinopteri > Salmoniformes > Salmonidae > Salvelinus > Salvelinus alpinus. Next base: position 21,936,036 of record NC_092105.1, on the reverse strand, counting down.
AGAAACATGGTCTGTTGAGAAATTCTCAAGGTGGGGTTTTATTCGAAATTGCAGAAAAGGGCCTGTCCCAGGATGCCCGACCCTAACTGGGCTCATGGGCGGTCTTCTGATTTAGTTAAACTCAAAAGGAAATTGGAGTTTCCTTCATTTAAAAAGTCCAACATCACATTACACAATTTTACAAACAGTATCATCCTCACTCATTCATGTTATACAACAATTAGATGTAAACCTCATATCTGAGGCTATTATATAAACAGCGTTATGGTAATAATGTTCCAACCGGAGAATTCCTTTGTCTGTAGAAAAGCAATAGAACGCAAGGTAACTTTCACATGAACGCGCGTCACGAGCCCATGGCACTCTGCCAGACACCTGGCTCAATCCCCTCTCATTCAGCCCCCCTTCACAGTAGAAGAAACAAGGTTCTAAAGACTGTTGACATCTAGTGGAAGCCTTAGGAAGTGCAAAATGACCCCACAGACACTGTATATTGGAATGGCAATGAGTTGAAAAAGTTCAAACCTCAGATTTCCCACTTCCTGGTTGGATTCTTCTTAGGTTTTCGCCTGCCATATGAGTTCTGTTATACTCACATACATCATTCAAACAGTTTTAGAAACGTCAGAGTGTTTTCTATCCAAATATACTAATTATATGCATTTTCTAGCTTTTATGGCTGAGAAGCAGGCTGTTTACTCTGGGCACCTTATTAATCCAAGCTACTCAATACTGCCCCCCAGTCACCAAGAATTTAAGCAGTCATAACACTATGAACTATATAGTAATGTCAGTGATTGTAACGTATGAATATCCTGCATCTGCAAAAAATATGTTTTGCATGCTCACTATAACATTGTATTCACAACAATCTCATTATACAGTATGTCTCTCTGAACCATGTTCTATCAATAAATGTACATAATCTCCATGTCACACAAATGTGTTGGCAGCATTAAATAATACATCCAAACTGTTAACATGACAGAGAATGAAAGTGAGAGTACGGTGTATTACTGTAACTACAGTTTAGAAGTGTTATCTTACCAGTGTAGCAGTCCTTCAGGGTGAACTCTGCAGTTTTCTCACTAACAGGGTTTTTCACCACACATGTGTAGACAGACTCCTGGTTCTCAAAATCCTGGTTCTCCCCCCCAGGCATGAACAGTTCAAGTCCAGGACTCTCTGACCCTCCAGGACTCCTCCAGATGAACTGGGTCAGGGGCTGGAGGTCAGCTGAGCACAGCAGGGTTCTGTCCATGTTCTCTGGGTTTGTGTTGTTGATCACACAGGTTACGCTGGGCTGTACCACATCATCTACACACATGTGCACGCACAAGCCCAGACACAGACACAGACACACACACACACACACACACACACACACACACACACACACACACACACACACACACACACACACACACACACACACACACACACACACACACACACACAGAGCAAAGTGAGAAGCCGTTTTCACCTCAACTGATCTGAGGAGAGGTGTGTCTTGGTGTGGGTGAAAACCTGTCCAGCAACTTTGAACATTTGTAATAAAGATGTAATGATGATAAGGGGGAGTTTCAATATCACACTGGAACGAGATTTCAAGAGCTAGGTGAGAATATGTATGTCCTGACTCATTAGATACAGTAACAAAGGTATACAATTATTTATTTTTTAAAACTATACTGACATCACTTAATCAGACGTTGTCTAGGCTTAATGATAATGTTTTTGAACGCCCTTACTGATACTGTAAATAAACACACTGTATACACACAAACCTGACATGCAGGCCTTTAGACAGCAACATTACACACTTACCAATAACGTCCACCTCATGATGAGAGTACTGCAGCTTGCCCTTGACGACAGCCTCCAACTCATAGGGCCCACTGTCTGCATCAGTGAGACCTTTGATAGTTAGCGCTCCAGAGTCCCAGTCCAGGATGGTCCTGCCTTTATACCTGCCATACTCCACATTCTGACTCCCATCAAACTCCACCACCTTGTTCCCATTGTATGTCCACAAGATGTCCTGAGGCTGTCCTGAGACCTTGGGGGTCAGGGTGATATCTCTTCCCAGGCCACCATACTGCTGTTCACCTGTCACCTCCACTGAGCACAGAAACAGGAGGATCAGGTGAAAACACATTGAAAACACCCTAACTTCTGTGGCTGTAATGTAATGTAGGCTAATGTTCTTCTTTGAGACCACTAAGGACAGACCAGGTATCAGCAGTGTCAGTCAGACATCCTACCTATTCAACCCTGTTGGTAATCTCCCACTATACTGCTCTCCTCTGCTGTCAAATCAATGATTGGCCAGGGAGGGATTGTAGACCTTGTATCTTGATATATCATTAACTTGGCCATGCATTTCGTCAACTCTATCAAAATTCTAGTTCTAGTTCTAGTTCTAACTCCATGATAATTTAATTCAAGAAATTGAGCACCAAGTAGAGTTTTTAAAATTAACCTCTGACTCCTTCAAGTCACTATGCAATCGATACCTAAAAAATTTAACTACTGTGTACCTATGTTTGTCCTCTGTTGTTGCATGCCTTTCTTTGTTTTCTGAAATCCATACTTAAAACAAAAACGTTCATCAAATACAACCACCAACTTTTTCCTTGTTGAGATTCAATTTGCACATGCACATTCGAGCTGAGTTGCCATCTTAGAGCAACAGCAACGAGGAAACAGTCCGTGGTTGTATTTGATTAACATGTGTCGTGGAAATTCAGTACTGAGAGAGACTTGGACATTTCTTCAAACAATCATCTTCATTTAATATCGATTAATTATTGCAATAATGAAACCGTCAGCCCAACAGTATTGACAGCTGGACAGAGTCTACCCTTTACAGACAATGCACAGTTTATGTAGCTAATACCCAGAATGCTTGGTTCCAACCCTCCCATATAGATTGGGGGCACCATAAGCCACTTTGGGTTCATCCTGTCTTTTTCTGAACCTGGCGTTATCTTAACCCACGACCCTGGCCTAATTTCCCAGATGCCAGGATGTCTAAGGACCATTGAGGCCTTTGTTCTACTCCTCTCTGTCCCAGTTACAACCACCCCACATCGTGTCACTGGAATGCCAGCTGTAGGTTTTATCACCAAGTCAATCAATTGTCAGCTCAAGCTATCTCTAGTAAAACCATACACCCAGATTATCTGCAGGGTGCTAGAGTGGAGACCATAAAACACAGCATTAGCAGGAAAATAATATCTTATTGTTTGTTAAGTAAATAACTGTTACATATCCAACAAATAAGGTGAATACATAATCTTTTCCTCACACGTTTTATTAAAACGTACAGATTTCAGCAAAGAAATAAAGGCACGCAAACACAGAGGACAAACATAGCTACACGGTAAGGGTTTAAGAATGTAATTTTTTAAGTATTGACTGCATAGCGACTCGAAGGAGTCGGAGGTTCATTTAAGAAACTCAAGTCTGCGCTCAACTCCGTGGATGAAATCACCATGGAGTTGAGATACTTGGCAATCGACACCAATAACGTATATAAACCCTGGATTGCTGATGCTATGTATTGGCCATTGAGAGGCCATTGTAGTGGGGATAGTAATATTAGTACTCTCTAAAGTAAATTACTATATTTCTCTCTCAGGCTGATACAGAGAGACTCATCCATACTTTACTACAAGCAGGCTTGACTACTGTAATGCTCTCCTGTCTGGTCTATCCAAGAAAGCCATTGGTCAACTGCAGAACATACAGAATGCTGCAGCATGGGTACTGACCAAGACCAGACGTAGAGCACACATTACACCGATTTTAATGTCTCTGTACTGGCTGCCTGTGAGTTTTTGTCACGAGAATTTTGCTATCTCAATGGTTGAACTCAACTATCACTCAAGCTTTGTCTATTTCCCAGAGGTTGCAAATCTCCGGTTAATAAAGAGTTAGACAAAGTCTCAGATTCTGCAATAGATCAATACTTTATTCAGAGAGCGCTCTGTCTTCAAAATGAGAACACAATATTTTTATAGGACACACACACACACACATAAATGAACTCACATCAGTAGAAACTCCACCTCTCTTTAGGTGGTCTGTATGTTTCCAAAGAACACATACATTGTTTATCACCCTTCTGCAACATGTTTCATCATCTTCTGCAAGCCTAGCCATTTCTAACAGTTTTTCTCCTCCCTAGGGTGGGGAGGCCTCTTTCCAGTTATTAGTTTCACCGTTATCACAAGTCGACAGTTAAGTTGTACTTGAATGTCTCAACTATACCCAACTCATATTGCGAAATAGTAACACGATGGCCTAGTCACACACATTATTGAATTATGACTAACACATTTCATACAATTATATGGTTTCAGGGTGGAATACTTTAGTCATTATCTTAAACATACAAATTATTCTATCAGTTTTAAAATTAATTTTAAGATTCTTCTATTGGTTTTTAAATTAATCCACAATTGTGCGTCACAATACATGCCAGACATGCTTTTAAGTAATTTATCCAGTAGGTCCCTCGAGTCCTCTGGCACTGGCATTTTAACTATCCCAAAGCCTAGGACCAAGAAACATGGAGATTCAGCCTTTAGTTATTATGCCCCCAGACTCTGGAAGAGCCTGCCAGAGAACCAGAGGGGTGCCGAAACTGTGGACATATTTAAAAGAGATCTTAAACCACACCTTTTTAGATTTGCTTTTCCTGAGGGTGTTTTTTAGTCATTACGTATTTATTGTTATTCTGACATTTTTTTTAACTTCTTTTGGATAGGGGCGGTATTTTGAAGTCCGGATGAAAAGCGTGCTCAAAGTAAACTGCCTGCTACTCAGGCCCAGAAGCTAGGATATGCATATAAACACTGTTAAAATAATGTCTGTGAGTATAACAGAACTGAAATGGCAGGCGAAACCCCGAGGACAAACCATCAACACAAAAAAAGAGATTTCAATGGCTGGCATTTTTATTATAAGGCGAAACCCTCCCAAATTGCAGTTCCTAGGGCTTCCACTAGATGTCAAAAGTCTTTAGAAAGACTTTCAGGTTGGTTTAAAGAAAAATTAGGGAGAAGTTGTAGTTTTGTGGCTCCCATTTTGGCCGTAGTGTTTCCAAGCGAATGGCCGAGACAGCGCGTTCTTTTTGTTTATCTCCGGTAAAGACAATAACGATTCTCCGTCTTAAATTGTATCATTTATTTGCATATTAGGGTACCTATTGTTTGATTATAAACGTTGATTGACTTGTTTGGATAAGTTTATTGGTAACGTTTGGGATTCATTTTGAATGCATTTTGAAGGAGGGAAACCAAGTGGATTATTGACTGAAGCGCGCCAGCTAAACTGAGTTTTTATGGATATAAAGAAGGACTTTTAATCGAACAAAAGCACTATTTGTAATGTAACTGGGACCTTTTGGAGTGCCAACAGAAGAAGATCTTCAAAGGTAAGGCATATATTATATCGCTATTTCTGACTTTCGTGTCGCAACTCCCTGGGGGAAAATGATTTGTTATGCATTTGTGTGCTGGGCGCTGTCCTCAGATAATCGCATGGTTTGCTTTTGCCGTAAAGCCTTTTTTGAAATCTGACACAGCGGCTGGATTAACAACAAGTTAAGCTTTATTATGATGTATTGCACTTGTGATTTCATGAAAGTTTAATATTTATAGTAATTTAATTTGAATTTGGCGCTCTGCAATTTCACCGGAAGGTGTCGAAATGGGACGGTAGCGTCCCACTGATCTGCAAGAAGTTTTAAAGCTAGTGAGGGAGATATGAGTCTCCAGCTTCAGTGATTTTTGCAGTTCGTTCCAGTCATTGGCAGCAGAGAACTGGAAGGAGAGGCGGCCAAAGGAAGAATTGGCTTTGGGGGTGACCAGTGAGATATACCTGCTAGAGCACGTGCTACGGGTGGGTGCTGCTATGGTGACCAGTGAGCTGAGATAAGGCAGGGCTTTACCTAGCAGAGACTTATAGATGACCTGGAGCCAGTGGGTTTGGCGACAGATATGAAGCGAGGGCCAACCAACGAGAGCATACATGTCGCAGTGGTGGGTAGTGTATGGGGCTTTGGTGACAAAACGGATGGCACTGTGATAGACTGCATCAAATTTGCTGAGTAGAGCATTGGAGGCTATTTTGTAAATGACATCGCCGAAGTCAAGGATCGGTAGGGTAGTCAGTTTTACTAGGGTATGTTTGGCAGCATGAGTGAAGGATGCTTTGTTGCGAAATAGGAAGCAGATTCTAGATTTAATTTTGGATTGGAGACGCTTAATATGAGTCTGGAAGGAAAGTTTACAGTCTAACCAGACACCTAGGTATTTGTAGTTGTCCACATATTCTAAGTCAGAACCGTCCAGAGTAGTGATGCTGGATGGGTGGGTAGGTGTGGGCAGCAATCGGTTGAAGAGCATGCATTTAGTTTTGCTTGCATTAAGAGCAGTTGGAGGCCATGGACACGGAAGGAGAGTTGTATGGCATTGAACCTTTCTCTTGCATTTTAAAAAAAAATCTTGTTTTTTCTTTGTATTATCTTTTACCAGATCTAATATGTTATATTCTCCTACATTAATTTCACATTTCCACAAACTAAAACGTGTTTCCTTTTAAATGGTATCAAGAATATGCATATCCTTGCTTCAGGTCCTGAGCTACAGGCAGTTAGATTAGTGTATGTCATTTTAGGCGAAAATGTAAAAAAGGTTTCTACCCAAGTTGTCTGTCATAGAATAAACGTCAAAAACGAATGTCGACATTAATAAATGCATTTCTATAGCTTCGAAAATAGTGCCAAGATGGCTGCGCATTTATACACATCATTGATGGAAAGTCTAACCGTCAAACTCAACTCTGGATCTCGAAGCCAGTTACAGTTCTTGTTTTCATTGTTCCCTCTAATCACTGACTGAGACTGATTTAGACAAGACTTAGTATAGGCTACTCACCAGCAAAATATGCCAAAAACGGTATGGTAACTTTCCAAAAAAAGCTGACTGCCATTTCCTTCGTTCCGAGTTTGTGGGCTAGTAAGTAAAAGTGAAAGTGCACGTTCCAGGTATCATTCCCTCTGGAACGCCCCGGGAATGTTTCTAAGGACAAACAAAATGATGGGCGACAACCTTGTATGTACCCTACTAAATCAGACCACACAGATTTAGCCTAACTAAGCAAGCAAGGAGTCGAGAGCTCTTATTCCGATGCGAAATTGGCTACCTGTACACAGGTAAAGTAACATAATACGCAGGGTTGCCAGGGTCAGGCAATATTTTAAGAAAATGACCCTCCCAAAACTAGCCCAAAAGGCGGACCACGGCCAATTAATTTTTTCGCAGCAAGGAAGGTGGTTCCACATTTATCCAATAACTACTTTTTTCTATAACGTCATCGAGCGAATTAAGAAGGAATATCGAGACTTAATTTCTAAAGATGTAGGAGCCCTATTCGGACGGTATTAGTATTACTGGGGGAGGTCGGGTAATATATTTGTCCACTAGCACAAAACACCACATCTATAATTTTTGTCCCGTCCGAATCTACATGGCAGTAATTTTTACATGAAAGGAGAGTAACAATTCCAGCCAGAATAACCTACTGTTTTTTGGCAAACTCCAAAGTCCTAATAATAATACTAGTCCCGTGCGAATCGGCATCCCTGTCTTTTGAGAAAAATGTCTTAGTTTGACAGGTGTCGCTCATGGTTTGCTCAAGAAAACAATAACTGATTCGATAAATTGGACTAAATGCTGCGCATAGACTATAGCCTACATGTATCAATTTCCACAGTGAATTCTTTTGTTTATACGTTTTGTACGAATGAATTGAACATCGCCAAATGCATCTTAAACAAATACTGCGCCTATTTATTGCAACTCTTGCTGTTAGTAGATCGCAAAGCAGCATACAACTGAGAAAATGACAAGTTCACTTTCTCATCATTAGCCTAAAAACGCATATCAAGGGAAAGTGTGCTGTTTGGTTCACAGGCTCACATCTGAAGGCTGGGGAGCATTTAGGACGTCTTCTACTGAGGATGATTATGATCACACTTCCTCAATTAAAATATTATTGCGACACTTTACCAAATATGGTTTGGTATGGTTTATAAACTTGGGTTATCAGTGTAGCCTGTTATCGCCTGAATTTGTTGAAATAACTTCACGCCTAGAAACAAAAACCTCCAGGATTCCGTCATAAATCACGTCCAAATCATCCTCTGGAATAAAGGACATTCTGGTAATACTAGGCCCATGCGAATACAGTTAAAAAATTAGTAAAATTCAGTTTTCCATCAAAATAATAATTCTTGCAAATTTAAGAATATGAGAAAATAATATAATTTGCCCTTATTACACTCGCCAGATCATTTTCCATCAATGGATGTCAATTTAACGTTTGACTGCTACGATTAAGAACTAAGGCCCAATGAGGTGTGGCCCTGAGCTGTGGTATAGGCTATATACCACAAACACCTGAGGTGCCTTATTGCTATTATAAACTGGTTACCAACGTAATTAAAACAGTAAAAATAAATGTTTTGTCCTACCCCTGGTCCACGGACTGATATACACTATTTATACAAAAGTATGTGGACACCCCTTCAAATTAGTGTATTCGCCTATTTCAGCCACACCCGTTGCTGACAAGTGTATAAAATCAAGCACACAGCCATGCTATCTCCATAGACAAACATTGGCAGTAGAATGGCCTTACTGAAGAGTTCAGTGACTTTCAACGTGGAACCATCATAGATGCCACCTTTCCAACAATTCAGTTCGTCAAATTTCTGCCCTGCTAGAGCTTCCCCGGACAACTGTAAGTGCTGTTATTGTGAAGTGGAAACATCTAGGAGCAACAAAGGCTCAGTTAGAAGTGGTAGGCCACACAAGCTCACAAAACAGGACAATCCAGTGCTGAAGAGCGTAATGCATAAAAATCGTCTGTCTTCGGTTGCAACGCTTACTACCGAATTCCAAGCTGCATCTGGAAGCAACTTCAGCACAATAACTTTTTTTTGTCGGGAGCTTCATGAAATGGGTTTCCATGGCCGAGCAGCCGCACACAAGCGTAAGATCACCATGCGCAATGCCAAGTCTCATCTGGAGTGATGTAAAGCTCGCCACCATTGGACTCTGGAGCAGTGGAAACACGTTGTCTTGAGTGATGAATCGCGCTTCACCGTCTGGCAGTCTGACGGACGAATCTGGGTTTGGTGCTAATCTGTGTGATATTAGGTGGCTTCTTGTGTAGATATTTTCCGTCTGGATTTTAATGATTTGTATGGAGAACGCTACCTGCCGCAATGCATAGTGCCAACTGTAAAGTTTGGTGGAGGAGAAATAATGGTCTGGGGCTGTTTTTCATTGTTCGGGATACTCCCCTTAATTCCAGTGAAGGGATACGTTAATGCTACAGCATACAATTACATTCTAGACAATTATGTGCTTCCAACTTTGTGGCAACAGTTTGGGGAAGGCCCTTTCCTGTTTCAGCATGATAATGCCCCCGTGCCCAAAGCGAGGCCCATACAGAAAGGGTTTGTCGAGATCGTTGTGGAAGAACTTGACTGGCCTGCACATAGCCCTGACCTCAACCCCATTGAAACCCTTTGGGATGAATTGGAACACAGACTGCGAGCCTGGCCTAATCGCCCAACATCAGTGCCCGACCTCACTAATGCTCTTGTGGCTGATTGGAAGCAAGTCCCCGCAGCACTGTTCCAACATGTAATGGAAAGCCTTCCCAGAAGTGTGGAAAGCTGTTATAGCAGCAAAGTAGGGACCAACTCCATATTAATACCCATGATTTTGGAATGAGATGTTCCACGAGCAGGTGTCCACATACTTTTGGTCATGTAGTGTACCATGGTATTCATCCAATCAGCATTCAGGGCTCAAAGCATCTGGTTTATACAGTGCATTCAGAAAATGTTCAGACCCCTTGACTTTTCCCACATTTTGTTATGTTACAGCCTTATTCTGAAATTTATTAAATTGTTTTTTTCCCCCCCCTCATCAAATGGGCAATAATGACAAAGCAAACACAGGTTTTTAGAATTTTTTGTAATTTATTTGGAGAACCCCCCCCCCCCCCGGAAATATCACATTTACATAAATATTCAGAACCTTTACTAAGTACTTTACCTTTGTCAGCAATTACAGCCTTGAGTCTTCTTGGGTATAACGCTACAAGCTTGGCACACCTGTATTTGGGGAGTATCTTGGCTGTGTGCTTTGGGTCGTTGTCCTGTTGGAAGGTGAACCTTCGCCCCAGTCTGAGATCCTGAGTGCTCTAGAGCAGGTTTTCATCATAGATCTCTCTGTACTTTGCTCTGTTCATCTTTCTCTCGATCCTGACTAGTCTCCCAGTCCCTGCCGCTGAAAAACATCCCCACAACATCATGCTGCCACCACCATGCTTCACTGTAGGGATGGTGCCAGGTTTCTTCCAGACGTGACGCTTTGCGTTCAGGCCAAAGAGTTCAATTTGGTTTCATCAGACCAGAGAATCTTGTTTCTCCTGGTCTGAGAGTTCTTTAGGTGTCTTTTGGCAAACTCCAAGCGAGCTGTAATATGCCTTTTACTGAGGAGTGGCTTTCGTCTGGCCACTCTAACATGAAGGCATGATCGGTGGAGTGCTGCGGAGATGGTTCTCCTTATGGAAGGTTCTCCCATCTCCACAGAGGAACTCTGGAGCTTTGTCAGAGTTACCATTAGGTTCTTGGTCACCTCCCTGACCAAGGCCCTTCTCCCCCGATTGCTCAGTTTGGCTGGGTGGCCAGCTCTAGGAAGAGTCTTGGTAGTTCCAAATTTCTTCCATTTAAGAATGATGGACCCCACTTAGTTCTTTGGGACCTTCAATGCTGCAGAAATGTTTTTGTTCCCTTCCCCAGATCTGTGCCTCGACACAATCCTATCTCGGAGCTCCACGGACAATTCCTTCGAACTCATGACTTGGTTTTTGCTCTGACAAACACTGTCAACTGTGGGACCTTATATAGACAGATGTGTGCCTTTCCAGATCATGTCCAAACAATTACATTTACCACAGGTGGACTCCAACCAAGTTGTAGAAACATGTCAAGGATGATCAATGGAAACAGAATGCACCTAAGCTCAATTTCGAGTCTCATAGCAAAGGGTTTGAATACTTATGTAAATAAGGTATTCCTGTTTTTTATTTTCAATACATTTGCTAAAATGTCTAAAAACCTGTTTTTCCTTTTTATTATGGGTGTGTAGATTTATGAAAAAAATAAAATATATGTAATCCATTTTAGAATAAGGCTGTAATGTAACAAGAGTCAAGGGGTCTGAATACCTTCCGAATACACAGTATGTTATGCAGCTCACTTGCCAGCCATGGTCCCAGCAATTTTGCACTCTATAGGCAATATCAAATGTGAAAAAATTACTTGAGATATAGGTTAAATTACCTGAGGTTCTCACATGGTCCTTACATTGTATTACTGGGCTATATCAGCCAATATGCAATATGTTCTCAATCAGAGGCAGGTGTTAGTCGTTGTCTCTGATTGGGAACCATATTTAGGTAGCCTGTTTTGTATTGTGGGTTGTGGGTGATTGTTCCTGTTACTGTGTTCCTGTATCCTGTGTTTGTGTTGTCACTTTACGGGACTGTTTCATCTTCGTTAGTTTATTCGTTATTTTGTTTGTTTCAAGTATTCATATTAAAATGGATACTCATCACGCTGCATCTTGGTCCGACATTTCTTACTCCTCGTCAGAGGAGGACGAAGAATTGCGTTACATGGGTAATCAATACTTATTGAAAATGAAAAGGCGCAACTCTCGCTCTCCATAGTAGCCTAATCTATGTGTGCGCAGTGGTGGAAAAAGTACCCAACTGTCATACTTGAATTAAAGTAAAGATAACTTAGTAGAAAATGACTCAAGTAAAAGTCAACCAGTGAAATACTACTTGAGTAAAAGTATAAAAGTATTTGGTTTTAGGTATCAAAAGTAAATGTAATTGCTAAAATATACTTAAGTATCAAACATAAAAGTATAAATTGTTTAAAATTACATATATTAAGCAAATATTTTTTATTTACGGATAGCCAGGGGCACACTCCTACACTCAGACATAATTGACAAACAAAGCATTTGTGTTTCGTGAGCCCGTAAGCAGCAGATCAGAGGCGGTAGGGATGACCAGGTATGTTCTCTTGATTAGTGTGTGATTTGGACCCTTTTCCTGTCCTGCTAAGAAAATGTAACGAGTACTTTTGGGTATCAGGGAAAATGTATGGAGTAATAAGTACATAATTTTCTTTAGGAATGTGAAGTAAAAGTTGTCCAAATTATAAATAGTTAAGTAAAGTACACATACCCCAAAAAACGACTTAAGTTGTACTTTAAAACGTCTTAGGGATAGGGGGAGACATTTTCACTTTTGGATGAATTGGTGCCCAAATTAAACGGCCTCGTACTCTGTCCTAGATCATATGATATGCATATTATTATCACTATTGGATAGAAAACACTCTGAAGTTTCTAAAACTGTTTGAATTATATCTGTGAGTAAAACAGAACTCATATGGCAGGTAAACTTCCAAACAGGAAGTGAAAATTCTGAAATGGGTCGCTGTGAAAGGCATCGCCTATTCAATTGCCTTATATTTATGGATCTGTATGCACTTCATACGCCTTCCACTAGATGTCAACAGGCAGTAGAATGTGGAATGAAGCGTCTAGCCTGATGTGGGACCGAATGAGAGCCTTTGGAGTGACAGGTCAGGCATATTGCCAGTTCTTGGCCACGCACACTACGCATGTGATGTCCTTCCTTGCTATCGGTTATATAGATATGAAGAAATGCTCCGTCTGGGACGTTATTGGATATATATGAGAAAAACATCCTGAAGATTGATTCTCAACTGAGTTTGACCAGTTTATTCGATTTGTAATAGCACTTTTTGAAGTTTTCGTTCATTAGCGTAAAGTTCTATGGACACGTGAACTACACATGCTAGCCAAAGTTGCTAATTCGACAGAAGTAATGGACATTATAAAACAAAAAAACGATTTATTGTGGAACTAGGATTCCTGGCACTGCATTCTGATGAAAGATCATCAAAGGTAAGGGAATATTTATGATGTAATTTCGTATTTCTGTTGACTCCAACATGGCGGAGAATGGCTGAGCGCTGTCTCAGATTATTGCATGCTGTGCTTTTTACTAAAGTTATTTTTTAAATCTAACACAGCGGTTGCATTAACTGTTGAGGCCACGGGTGCCGCTAGCGGCACTCCTCCCACATTCCACTGAAAAGGCAGAGCGGCAAATTCAAAAAAAACATTTTTTTTTAAATATTTAACTTTCACACATTAACAAGTCCAATACAGCATATGAAAGGTACACATCTTGTGAATCAAGCCAACATGTCCGATTTTTAAAATGTTTTACAGGGAAGACAAAATATGTAAATCTATTACACCACTTTTCTACCTCCATCAGTTTTTTACTCCATCACCAGCTATCACTAATTCGACCAAATAAAGATATATATATAGCCACTAACTAAGAAACAACTTCATAAGATGACAGTCTGATAACATATTTATTGTATAGCATATGTTTTTTTTGAAAAATTTGCATATTTATGGTATAAATCATAAATTACATTTCAGCTACAATCAGAAATTGCACCGAAAGCAGCCATAACATTGACAGACACCAACGTCAAATACCTAATTACTCCTCATAAAACATTTCTGAGAAATACATACTGTGCAGCAATTGAAAAACAGGATTCTTGTGATTCCAGACAATATTTCAGATTTATTAAATGTTTTATAGCGAAAACAAAATGTAGCGCTAAATTAGCATAGCCACGCCAGCCAGAACCAGCTGGGCGCCCACGACCAGTTCACATGCACGACAGATATATGAAATAACATTATAAATTGGGTCTTACTTTTGCTGATCTTTCATCAGAATGTTGATCAAGGTGTCCTTAGTCCAGATGAGTCGTTCATTCCATTCAGAATGGTACCTTTCCCACTTCATTTAGCATGGGTACTAGTCGAGTGGCACGGATCTCTCCAACGTAAGCAAAGTCACAGAACGGAACACGGCAAAACTCCCGAAAAAATTCAAATAATCTGATTAAACTATATTGAAAAAACATACATTACGATGATATGGTCTCATTTATCAAATCAAATCCGAGCCGGAGATAGTTGACATCCGAAACGGCAGCAAAACAAAACACAATCTCTCTTCCAAGTCGCGCGCTTCAGACTTCCGGAAATGGACGGTCACGTCAAAGAAATAGGTCTTATTTCACGTCAGAACAAGATAAACACAAAATTTCTCCTCTGACGTCCTCTTGACACCCAGAGGAAGGCGTATGAGGTGTGTTTCGGGTCCCGTGTGGCTCAGTTGGTAGAGCATGGCGCTTGCAACGCCAGGGTTGTGGGTTCATTCCCCACGGGGGGACCAGGATGAATATGTATGAACTTTCCAATTTGTAAGTCGCTCTGGATAAGAGCGTCAGCTAAATGACTTAAATGTAAATGTAAATGTCATAGGTGGCATGACCATGTATAGGCAGAGCGTTGAAGCGAGCATAGACATCTTGCATTCTACTTCCTGGTCAGGGAAAGTGCTGCCAAATGACTTCTGTTCCACTCAGAGAAAAAATTTAAACGGTTTTAGAAACTAGAGACTGTTTTCTATCCAATAGTATTAATAATATGCATATTGTAAGAGCAAAAATTGATTAAGAGGCCGTTTGAAAATTGGCACATATTTTCCAGTTTTTCCAATACGCCCCCTGCAGCCCTAACAGGTTAAGAACCAGTGTATCTTTAATTATATGTTAAACATGTATCTTTCATCAAAGTTTATGATGAGTATTTCTGTATTTCACGTGGCTATCTGTAATTACTTTCGCTATTTTGGAGCCATTTCTGAACATGGCGCCAATGTAAAACCACAATTTGTGGCTATAAATATGCACATAATCAAACAAAACATAAATGTATTGTATAACATGATGTCATATGACTGTCATCTGATGAAGTTGTTCAAAGGTTAGTGATTAATTTGATCTCTATTTGTGGGTTTTGTGAAAGCTATCTTTGCTGTGAAAAAATGGCGGTGTGTTTTTGGATATTGTGGTAGGCTGACATAAATATATGTTGTGTTTTCGCTGTAAAACATTTTAAAAATCGGACATGTTGGCTGGATTCACAAGATGTTTATCTTTAATTATATGTACAACATGTATTTTTCATCAAAGTTTTATGATGAGTATTTCTGTATTTCACGTGGCTATCTGTAATTACTTTTGCTATTTTGGAGCCATTTCTGAACATGGCGCCAATGTAAAACCACGATTTGTGGCTATAAATATGCACATAATCGAACAAAACATAAATGTATTGTATAACATGATGTCATATGACTGTCATCTGATGAAGTTGTTCAAAGGTTAGTGATTAATTTGATCTCTATTTGTGGGTTTTGTGAAAGCTATCTTTGCTATGAAAAAATGGCTGTGTTTTTTTGGATATGGTGGTGAGCTGACATAAATATATGTTGTGTTTTCGCTGTAAAACATTTAAAAAATCGGACATGTTGGCTGGATTCACAAGATGTTTATCTTTCATTTGCTGTATTGGACTTGTGATTTCATGAAATTATATTATATTTTAAAGTATTTTTTACTTAAGTACTTTATACCACTGTGTGCGCGTTTTCCTTTTCAATCATGATAAAAATATATATATTGTACTCGACTCAAGTTGGATGAGCGGCCTCCACTTCTTACCACTATCAATATTTATTTACAGACTCTGAAGTAAACTACAGACTCTGAAGTAAACTACAGACTAATCATATTTAAGTTAATTTCATATTCAAGTTAACTGTCACGTGACTCTCCGCCCACGTAGGCATCCTACTCTATTTCAATGAGACACATACATACTAGGCGCACTTGAACTCTCGCGTCCATCTAGGAGAGGTAGGCTACTGAAGTTGAAGCATTCGAGAATTCGATAGGTAGTGTGGTAAACCATGGGGTGTTGGAATAAGTGAATAACACAGAGACAGGGAGGTTCTAGTTAGCAAACACGACTTTACTAGGAAATAGAATAAACATAACAACGAAATCATGTAGGTTTGGCTTGGTCCTTCTTCTCAGCTTCTACTCCGTGTCTGTCTCTCTGTTCTCTCCCGTAGTGTGCCACAGTGCTCGCTTTATGTGGCCTCCACGGCTGTTTGGCACTCTCGCCTAATTACTTCTACTTGGAGCCATCCGTGTCGGGGTGCCCAGCCCGTGTACTCCCAGCAGAGGGAGCCAATGTCGCGGCACGTACCTCCCCTCGAACACCAACCCCTGGGGTAGACCTCCAGGGATACCACAGTAGGCTAACGCATACAAAGGAGAAAGAGGACTGTTTCCAAATAATCTGTGGGACAACAAAAATATTTTCATCCCAAAGTCGTCTGTCTGACCACCCGTCACGGTACGCAGCATGAACTCCTGCAGGCATCCCGTGGGAATGCAGCCCTCTAGTGCAGTCAGTACACTATGCTCATCATGTCTTAGCAGGATCAGATGGTGACAGGGGTCCCAGCAGGATCCGACAGCCAGGAGAGACCATTGTATGGAGCTCAGGTGAATTTTGCAGTATATTGTCAATATTAGTGAATGATACAAAGTTCTTGAATTGATGGGTAGACCTACAGTAGCTACAGGACAGCAGATTAAGCTTAAAGCTACAGTCTGGGATCTGGGAATAATGGTCATTTCAATTGTTGAACCATTGATTCTATTATTGGATAATATAATGTATAAATGTACACCAAGATAATTCTTAGTCATGTTTCATTGTAGGAGGATCAGATGGTGACAGGGGTCTCTGCAGAGTCAGTTAACCAGGACAGACCAGTCTGTGACGGAGGTGAGGTGAATTTTTGCAAATAAAACACTTTATGCTCTCTGTGCAGCAAACACTGGACAAGCCAGATGCTATGTTAAGGCAGTCTGACAAACCTCCAAAGTTGATTTCCAAACTGTATCAAGGGTTGATAGAGACTTTTCCTGATGACACAAAACATGTAAAACAAAAATGTGAGGAAGACCTGGTAGAAGCTATTGATGATGATGAATGGATAAAGATATGTTTGAATGCCCAGTCATGTTCATGTCATCTCAGACATAAATTACTGCAGTTTAAGACCATCCATAGAACGTACAATATGCCAGTGAAACTGAATTACAAGCACTCAGAAATGTCATTCCTCTGTTTGAGGTGTACAACACAAAAGGGGACATATTTGCATATGTTATGGTCTTGTGAAGGCTGGCTGAAGAGTATTTTCTTTTATCTCAACATGTCTACAGATTCTCCGTTCTCCCTGTTTTTGTTGGCTTATAAATGTTGATACTGCAAACTGTTATCTGAAGAAACTGTGTAACCAAGCATTTATAGTGGCTAAGAAATCCATTGCCATTAATTGGTAGGTTGGTTATCCCCCCACAATGTCAAGTTATGTATCACTAGATTTGATTTATTACAATATTAAGGGTATACTGGGCAACTTTCATAATGTCTGGATGGATGCCTTATATGGAATATAGTATGACTAAATTAGTCTGTATTGAAAACATGCCCACACCAGGGGAGATACCTATTTAGGCAATCCATAGCTGCTGGGCTGCTCAGTCCTGGCCCTGGGGGTCTACCGCCCTGTGGGTTGTCACTCTGGCCTTGGACTAACACACCCGAAACCAATAATGAATGTTTCACTAAGATACTAAAGATGAGTGAGTGTAATGTGTTGGGTTGGGGCGCTGCAGGGTGGTGGACCCCTAGGGACAGGATGGGGTAACCCAGCTATATTGTGTGCAAGTAAAAAGAGCTCTACAGTACTATTAGTCCTATGGGATTAATTATATGGAGGATTTAAAGTTTTTATGTGTTAATGTATATTTGAGGTGTATATGTTTTTTGTTTGTTTCGTTTTTTGTTTCCAAAAAATTTAAGGTGTGAACTGGGAAGGAAATTGTGTTGGGAGACTTGAGTTATTGACTAGACTGGTGGGGGCCGAGCAGGCAGCTGATATAGAGGATGCTTTATAAAGACAATCAAAGTTTTCGTATTTTTCAAGATTTGTTAATTTGTTAGGTTAAAGGTGCAACACAATATTTATTATTGAATTACATTTGATCTAGTTCAGTCTAATTAATCCCTTTTTTTAAATACTTTTTTTCATTGATCCTTTATTTAACTAGGCAAGTCAGTTAAGAACCAATTCTTATTTACATTGACGGCCTACCAAAAGGCAAAAGGCCTCATGCAGGGACGTGGGCTGAGTTTAAAAATATAGGACAAAACATACATCACGACAAGAGAGACAACACAACACTACTGCACATAAAGAGAGACCAAAGAGAACAGCATTGCATGGCAGCAACATGGTAGCAGCACAAAACATGTTACAAACATCATTGGGCACAGACAACAGCAAAAGGGCAAGAATGTAGGAACAACAATACATCATGCGAAGCAGCCACAACTATTAGTAAGAGTGTCCATGGTTTAGTCTTTGAATGAAGAGATTGAGATAAAGCTGTCCAGTTTGAGTGTTTGTTGCAGCTCGTTCCAGTCGCTAGCTGCAGCGAACTGAAAAGATGAGCGACCCAGGGATGTCTGTGCTTTGGGGACCTTTAACAGAATGTGACTGGCAGAACGGGTGTTGTCTGTGGAGGATGAGGGCTGCAGTAGATATCTCAGATAGGTGGGAATGAGGCCTAAGAGGGTTTTATCAATAAGCATCAACCAGTGGCTCTTGTGACGGGTATACAGAGATGACCAGTTAACAGAGGAGTATAGAGTGCAGTGATGTGTCCTATAAGGAGCATTGGTGGAAAATCTGATGGCCGAATGGTAAAGAACATCTAGCCGCTCGAGAGCACCCTTACCTGCCGATCTATAAATTACGTCTCCGTAATCTACCATGGGTAGGATGGTCATCTGAATCAGGGTTAGTTTGGAAGCTGGGGTGAAAGAGGAGCGATTATGACAGAGGAAACCAAGTCTAGATTTAACTTTAGTCTGCAGCTTTGATATGTGCTGAGAGAAGGACAGTGTACCGTCTAGCCATACTCCCAAGTACTTGTTTGAGGTGAATACCTCAGGCTCTTAACCCTCAGAGGTAGTAATCACCTGTGGGGAGAGGGGCATTCTCCTTACCAAACCACATTACTTTTGTTTTGGAGGTGTTCAGAACAAGGTTAAGGGCAGCATATTTAATAATGATCTCTTACCTAGCTTGATGACTGTTGGCATTTTTGCTTACTTTTTGTTCTAAATAGAGACATCATATTGTATTGAGTAAAAATACAGGAAATTAGCTGTAGATGCCCAAAAAAATTATGGGGGAGGACCCACAGACCAGGTTATGTCCCCCCACTTCTAAAACCAAAGTGGTGCCCCTGCCAAAACATGATGGCATTCTATTTAGCTGATATGGTAATAAATGCACAAGCAGCATATCAAACTGGGATAATGTTTTAGGTTACACCGGCAAGTATAAGAATATTTTCCAGGGCATCTTTTAAAAATTATGAATCTGATTATTTCACATGGAGATGTGGGACGCTTAAAAAGGCTAACTTGCTATGTTTTTAGTCAGACTAAAGACAGCTAGCCAGGTTGCCAGCTAGCTACTACTAGCAAGGGAAGGTGACTCTTCCTTGCTTCGCAAGATAAAAAGACAAAAATAATAAACGTTGCTATCGTCCCCTTGTGAATGGGAGTAGGCCCAGCAAGGATATCATGTTTTTATTTTACCTTTAACTAGGCAAGTCAGTTAAGAACAAATTCTTATTTTCAATGACAGGCTAGGAACAGTGAGTTATCTACCTTGTTCAGGGGCAGAACGGCAGATTTTTACCTTGTCAGCTCGGGTATTCAATCTTGCAACCTTCTGGTTACTAGTCCAATGCTCTAACCCCAAGGCTACCTGCTACTCCAAAATTCCCACTCCACCCACATGCACACACACACGTAGATCAATGGCATGAACCTTGTAGGAATAGCTAACAAGCTAACTGAGTAGTTAAAAAGTAGTTGTAAACTTGCTACAGTTGTCCATCATGTGATTTGAACACACAACGCTTGGTTTGCTAGACCTTCGCGTTTCTGTCTTAAGTAACCGACTGCCTTCATCTGTGATTGGAATGACTGTATACAAAATTGTGTGGTGGAATCAAAAATGTTTCCTTTCTTGTGTGTCTGTCACGAACTTCACATAAGTCATTTGTTTCTATTTCAGGATCATTTGTGATAGTGGGTTGAGCCTACAGGAACACGCCAGAACTGTTACTACCTGCCCCAGCAGTCGTCACCTAGGGGCTCAAAGTCATGTTCTCAGGACACTGACTCAACCGCAATCACATAAGTGGATTTCATATGTGTGTTATTGAAAATGAACAAGCTGTGAAAAATATGTAACTTCTACATAATGGGACGATTCAAATACGAGGAGTGGAGATGTTATATATTGAGGTTGTAACTTTTGTACCTCCTACTTGCACAGAGCATCATGGGTAATGTGATGTTGAGATGTGCACGTTTTAGATACATGATTGAACTGATTCCCGGCTGTCCTCTAATCATTATTGAATTGTTATAAATATGTGGTTATGAAACACACAAAACATAACAATGAGAGAGCAAGAATGTCCTGTGTGGCTCACTTGGTAGAGCATGGCACTTACAACGCCAGGGTTGTGTGTTCAATTCCCAAGGGGGACCAGTATGAAAATGTATTTTCTCACTACTGTAAGTTGCCCTGGATAAGAGTGTCTGCTAAAATGTGAAGTCAGATATTATTTTGTACAGTGGTATAAAAATACTTTAAAGTAATACATATTTTGTGGGGGTATATATACTTTACTATTTATATTTTTGACAACTTTAACTTCTACATTCCTCAAGACAATTGCTTAATAGTTTAAGGAATTTTTTATTATTCAAACTTTTACTTTTGATACTTAGGTATTCTTTAGCAATTACATTTACATTTGATACTTAAGTATATTTAAAACCAAAAACTACTGTTACTCGAGTAGTATTTTACTGGGTGACTTTCAATTTTACTTGAGTCATTTTCTATTAAGGTATGTTTACCACCACTGGTATTGTCACTGTACTGTATAGCGGTGCTGTTTTAACTGCATCAGTGTAGCAGTCCTTCAGGGTGAACTCTGCAGTTTTCACCACACATATGTAGACAGACTCCTGGTTCTCAGAATCCTGGTTCTCCCCCCAGGTATGAACAGTTCAGGTCCTGGACTCTCTGACCCTCCAGGACTCCTCCAGATGAACTGGGTCAGAGGATGGATAACAAGGTAGATAACTCACTGTTCATGTTCTCTGGGGTTGTGTTGTCGACCACGCAGGCTATGTTGAGCTGTTCCACGGCATCTTAAACTGTTTCAGTCTTTAAACAATAGACTGTGCAGTATCACACTAACACAAGTAAACATTAACTATGATTGTTATTTGACAAGACTAGAATAAGTGTTACAGCACTGTTAGTGTAGGGGGTTGAGAGTCTTTAAAAACACTGAGTGTGGGGGATAGGTTTGTCAGGTATTCCTTTTTCTTTCTCTCTCCAGGTAGACTTTAGAAAAGTGAGAAGTAGTTTTCATCTCTGCTAATCTGATTGGTTAATACAACTAGGGCTTAGCCTAATGACAAATGCACACTCATTCATACACTGTACATACTATTGACTTGTAGACCTATACAAACACTTACCTATTATCTTCACATCAATGAGTGAGTCCTGTGGCTTGCCGTTGATGACTGCCTCTAACAAATAGGATCCACTGTCTGCATCTGTGAGCCCACTGATAGTTAGCTCTCAAGTGTGCCAGTCCAGGATTGTTTCCTTGTTTCCATTGTGTTTCCACAGGATGTATTCAATATGTCCAGAGATGTGGGGGTCAGGGTGATCTCTCGTCCCTGACTGCTATACTGCTGTGCACCTGTTCCTTCCACTGGGCACAGGAAATCAGAAAATATTTGAGAAAAGCTTCTCTTTGGAAACACACAGTAGCCTACCACCCCACTGATATTGCTGAATTGGCTGTTTCAGGCCAATTATGATCTTTTGCCCAATTTTTGGTAAAATATTAGCTACAGATTGTTACACCAGATAAAGTGGATTAACCAAAGATTTTTGGTATCAATTACTGGGAGTTAGCCATTACTGGGAGAAGACTTGAAATAGACAAGATGGCAGCGTACACATTGTTGGATTACTTCATGAAGCAAAAAAATGATTTATTTTAATAACGGAGCATTTTCTAAATTCAAACAGACCCTCTGAAACTGAAGATGGACATTTTATGAGACTCCTGGTTCCACAAATCGAGGACAAAGACGGTATCGCCAAGCTAATTTGTAGCTCATGTGATAGCTTAGCCTAGCAGATAAGAGTGTTGAGCAAGTAAACTCAAAGTTGCTGGTTTGAATCCCTGAGCTGACTAGGTGAAACATCTGTAGCTATGCACTTGAACAAAGCACTTAACCCTAAGGTGTTCTGGATAAGAGTGTCTGCCTAATGATCTAAATGTAGCAAGCAAAAGATCTTATCTTATTGGTCAAAATACCATAATTCAGTGGTGTGTATTCATGGATGCCAAGGAAAGCCAGGCTTCCCCAAGAAAAATACATATAAAATCATTTCTTTCTGTGTTTCATCATTTTCATGTTTTTTTTTTGCATTATCTTTTACCAGATCTAATGTGTTATATTCTCCTACATTAATTTCACATTTCCACAAACTTCAAACTGTTCCCTTTCAAATAGTTTCAAGAAAATGCAGATCCTTATTTCAGGTCCTGAGCTAAAGGCAGTTAGATTTGGGTATGTCATTTTAGGCAAAAAATGGTCCGATCCTTCTCCGTACTGGCCAATGATTATAACGGTGATTTTGATCCAACCATTATATTCATACATTGTGCTCCTGGCCTGAGAGAATTGAAATTCAATATGTAGCTAGATGTAGAAGGCTAATGTTAACTAGCTAACTAACTAAATGAAGTTAGGCTAGCATTTTAGCCTGGTAGTCTAGGACAACAAAACATAAAAGTGTGTACTGTATGACAGAGTGATAGACCAATTTGTCAACATGAAAGAGAGGCCGATGGCATTGGCGTTTCCCTACAAGTAGTGTGAGTCAACAGCTCCTGTAATTCTCTGTGGTTCTAAATCAAAGGTTGTTTAGTGGCACGAAAATGTCGGAAACATTAACTTACTTGACCCTGCTGTAGTTCATGTAACAGTTTGTTACATACAATATGCTTTGTGGACTTCACCGGATAGAAGTTGCACTCCGGTTTTGTGATGAAACAAAGGAGTAGTTGAATTTATTCTGCCACTCTGTCTTATTGTCTCGACCTTAGGCCTATATATAATGGTCACAAGGAATATGAACTAACAGGTTATACAGCAAACAACGCCATTACCACAACACATAGGTTGTAATATGGCTTTTTTCTGTCTTGGCTTCCCCAGTGATTTTACCCACACACCGCTACTGCCAAATACATGGGCCAAAGATCAGAATTGGGATGCCTGTGTAAATGCAGGCTTTGTAAGATACATGTAACAACTCCTTCATCAGTAGGAGGCCTAGTAGTGGTATTTCCACCATACAGCAATGGAACTTTTCTTGTGATACAGTAAATCATTAACATGGCAGACTAGTAAGTTCCGCTTGTGTACATAACCTAGGCTAGATCACAGGTGAGTTCCCCTATGTCAAACGTTTCCCAGTGAAAGACTAGCCAACACAGTGCTATTACAGTACTATTAGGACTCTAGGAAAACTATGTGCTTATTCTAGGCCCTACTTTCTTATGTGTCTTTATACCTGTAAAATTGCTGAGTGACCCAATAACCTCCTAAAACCTAGGTAACCAGCCTCTGTGCTGAAAAATACGTGGGGCACCAGCCAGTGTAGAAAATAAACTATTTTGTTAAGGGATAAGAAAGACAAAGACTCCCGAACACGATTGTGAAGTAAACGCGAGCTGCCATTGCATTTGAACAGCCTTCTCCACTTGTTGAAAGTGAAAGTTTGCAGTTGTCTGAGTCACTCATTGCTCAGGTTGTATAATGATCAAATGGGCCATACACTTAAAGATGCAATATGCCGAAATCGCGCCGCCATTTTCTGGTTGCTAAAATTCTAATAGTTCGCTTAATTTCAGTTTATGTGACAAAACAAGCAAGTATAGTGTAATCGAAACCGCCACAGAGCTGCCAACTCTCACGTATTGGCAGTTGTTATTTCTCACGCATTGAAAAGTATTGCTTTTATTTTTATAATTAGTCCATTGTATAGTCAGCGTATTTACTTTTCAACAGCGCTCCAAATCAATTTAACATCACGAGCAGAAGCTCTATCATCGTCCTGTCTTGTCACAGCACTGTGACCCGCGGCACATTGAAGCATATTGGTCTAGTTATGTAAGGGAGCAAGGAGATTGGATGCATGTTTTAAAAAACACCCTTCAAGATTGAAGTGGAGTTGAATGGAGAGAGGAAGTTCTCCGCTGAGTTTATAAAACTGTAAAAAGCCAGCGCTGTTTTATGTACAATGTTGTCAACAAAATTAGGTTGCTTTGCTGCTGTCCCTATTGCAGAATGCAGTCTTTTGACAGCATGTACTAAAGTCAATTTAATCCACACTTGCATTTGTCCCCTCGTTTGGTGATTGGCATTAAGACTGTGACAATTTAAAGGTAGCAGACAGACCTACAGTACGTTTTAGCAGGGAAGTTTGGTAGGGTGACCTGATTTGTAACTATGAAAATAATTTTGTCAAACAGATTGTGAAGCAGTAAGCGGCAGTTTGAATCTAGTGGGCACAATAAATACAACAATAATTTGATTAGTGTGTAGGGGCAGATTTGTGTAATCTTCTCTTCAGGAGATTTTATTATCTATTTGCTTAATTTAAACTGATCAGTGGAACAATTCTCATTCTTAACAATGGGCTAAAATATAGGATAATTACTGTGCTTGTTATTCCCCACTTATTTTATTATTCTACTTCCTCCCAGTTTTTCCAGTGTAATCACATATTTGAGGTCTCATATGTCGACTTGTGTCTTTGAAATAAGCATTGGAATCAAATATAATTGTTGACATTTTAGTATTGTGCACACGCTAGGCAACTCATAAACACATAATATTTTGTCTATGTAGAGATGATGGCAAGGATCTTCAACTAGTAGGCATAAACCACCTGAACATTGATATATATATATACAAGGACACGCCCTCTGAAACATGACCCGCCAAGCCACACTGATTATTAACACCTGCTCTCTTAACCCAGAAGCCAGCTGCACCAATGTGTCGGAGGAAGATGGTCAGATTGCAGGCACCCGGCCCGCAAACAAGGAATCAATAGAGTGCAATGAGCCAAGGAAAGCCCCCTGGACAAACCCGGACGATGCTGGGCCAATTGTGCACCGCCTTACGGGACCCGTTCACGGCCGGCTGTGACACAGCCTGGGATCAAACCCCAGCCTGTAGTGACACCTCAACACTGCAGTGCATTAGACCACCGCGCCACTCGGCAGGCCCTGAACATTGATATTTATAAAATGTTCAAACACCCAGCACTTGGGAAACATAGATCAGGGGTGGCCACCCCTCCTGGAGGAGGCAGGACATTCTTCCAGCATTATTTTAAAGAGAGAGTTCACCTAAATGACAAAATATTAAATGTTTGTGTCCTTACCTTGAAAGCAATCTATGAACAAGGAGACTGCAATCTATGATTTGGTTATCCACTACCATTAACCATTACTATTTCCTGTGCAGAGCCTTGGTGTACTGGTAACGCTCCCGGCACGTGTTGCATACAACTTTCCACCTGACAACAGGGATCAAACCCTACTTCCAACCTTCCCACTGTTTCTAACATTTGCCTGTCTCCCTATCACACGTCATTACAGACCTGCCGCTGTGAAATATCTTCTTCATAACCAAAGGTTATCTTCAATGTTATTAGTCATTGAGTTGATTTGGTCATGTGATATTGACCATGGTGAACATGCCCCTACCAGTTTATGTTTTATACAGTATAGAGTATAATCCAACAGGCCTAAATTGTTTAGCTGTGTAGGAATTCCAGTCAAATTCAGATTCGTCTTGTGTTTCACATAATATGACTTATAATAACATGATATTATGAAGGAAAGGACATGTGAAGGTTCACTTGATATCAAGTTCCCAGTTCTGCCCCATCTTCATTACTCTGGGGGGGGCTGTTAAGTACCACATAATGTGGAGACACCCGCTTGTTTTTACAATATAGCCAATTGTGACTGCATCTGGCCCATTTAGCAGAAAGCACTCAGTTCTGCCTCCAGGACAAGACCCAAGACAAACATCAACCTGCAGAGCAACACCTGCTTGTTCTGGTCTGTTTACAGTCATTTATTCACATCATTCTGTTAACATGTATTTATTTACACTGATCACTGAGGACCTATGACAACCCATCAAGATGGCATATCAGTAGCCTAAGTAAGTGCTTTAGCAATAACAGTATGTTGTCACGACTCCTACTGAAGGGGGCTCCTCTCCCTGTTCGGGTGGCGCTCAGCGGTCGTCGTCACCGGTCTACTAGCTGCCACCGATCCCTTTTCCCTTTTCTGTTTGTTTTGTCTGTTTAGTTTCACCTGTTCCTTGTTGAGGTTGATTAGTTGGGCTATTTAAGCCGGTAGGCCCGCCTGCTCTTTGTGCGGGCTTAACTATTTTTCCCACTGTGTTACTGTGTGGCAGTACGTATTTTGTTGGGCATTTGTTATTGTGCGCCCGGTATTCTTGGCGAGCACTATTTTTTCCCTGTGCGTATTAAACGCTATCCTGAACTTTCTGCCTCCTGCGCCTGACTCTGCACCCACTACGCCCAGATCGTTACATATGTTAATGTTCATTAAAACATATCTTTAAATGTAGCTAAAATAACAAATAGTGTATTAACTTGTAGTATGTTATGTATTATGTTAGCTACCACAGGTACGTAGAACTGAAACGTAACTTTAGAGGAAAATGCTGTATTCAAACTATGAAACCACAATCAAGAAATTCCAATGCTTCTATTACACTGAGCACTTCATTCACTTTTCTTTTCACTGTGAAAGTCAATCAATAAATATGTAGCGTCGAGCATTTTCTTCACTACAGTCTTTCTTCTAACAGTATGAGGACAGCACTTTCAACTCCAGTAGAAAATAAGGTAGAGACCTGTTATCCAAACGTTTCTCCATTAGGGATTATTGTGTGTCACTGGACAGCCCCTGTAGTGTAGTCTGGGTAATGTGCTACTCATTGGGGTCTGGGGTGGATGTCTCATGTTCCATCTCTTCTTGGTTCTCTATGGATCCTGTGGAGTCACTGGACAGCCCCTGTAGTGTAGTCTGGGTAATGTGCTACTCATTGGGGTCTGGGGTGGATGTCTCATGTTCCATCTCTTCTTGGTTCTCCATGGATCCTGTAGAGTCCCTGGACTGCCCCTGTAGTGTAGTCTGGGTAATGTGCTACTCATTGGGGTCTGGGGTGGATGTCTCATGTTCCATCTCTTCTTGGTTCTCTATGGATCCTGTGGAGTCACTGGACAGCCCCTGTAGTGTAGTCTGGGTAATGTGCTACGCATTGGGGTCTGGGGTGGATGTCTCATGTTCCATCTCTTCTTGGTTCTCTATGGATCCTGTGGAGTCAATGGACAGCCCCTGTAGTGTAGTCTGGGTAATGTGCTACTCATTGGGGTCTGGGGTGGATGTCTCATGTTCCATCTCTTCTTGGTTCTCCATGGATCCTGTAGAGTCCCTGGACTGCCCCTGTAGTGTAGTCTGGGTAATGTGCTACTCATTGGGGTCTGGGGTGGATGTCTCATGTTCCATCTCTTCTTGGTTCTCTATGGATCCTGTGGAGTCCCTGGTCAGCCCCTGTAGTGTAGTCTGGGTAATGTGCTACTCATTGGGGTCTGTGATGGTGTCTCATCCATCTCCTCATCACTCTGGGTGGTTGTTTGGTTGGCATCATCTCCTTCTATCTCTGTGTCTGGTTCCGTCTGCTCTTCCCCTTCCACCCCCATCTCTCCTTCATTTCCCCCCTCATCCTCTGTGTTTGCAACCATACCTGTATTGTGGTCCATTTTCCCATCTCTGTTCTCTTTTCTCTCGTCTTTCTCCTCCCTGTCTCTTTATTCCTTCCTCTGTTCCCTTTCCCTTTATTCTTCCTCTTCATTATTCTGTCTACTCCCCTGGCTGGATGTCCTGTCCTCCTGTGTGTTGATTTGTCTGGTTCTTGTCTTTGTGGTCTGCTGTGTACTGTCCTTTCTCCTTCGTTCTTTATCTCTGGCTTTGCATCATTCCCCCTCTCCTCCGTTCTATCTCTATCCAGCTCCGTATCTTCTCCACCTTGCTTCTGTCTGAGGTTCTTTCCCTTCTCTTCATCTTTTCCCACCTTTATCTTCATTGTCTGTCTGGTTGTCCATCACAGATCCCGCCGTGGCTCCTGAGTCTGTTTGGCCTCGAGCTGGCTCTGTTGTGCCGTCTATTTGGCCTCGAGCTGGCTCTGTTGTGCCGTCTGTTTGGCCTCGAGCTGGCTCTGTTGTGCCGTCTATTTGGCCTCGAGCTGGCTCTGTTGTGCCGTCTGTTTGGCCTCGAGCTGGCTCTGTTGTGCCGTCTATTTGGCCTCGAGCTGGCTCTGTTGTGCCGTCTGTTTGGCCTCGAGCTGGCTCTGTTGTGCCGTCTATTTGGCCTCGAGCTGACTCTGTTGTGCCGTCTGTTTGGCCTCGAGCTGGCTCTGTTGTGCCGTCTATTTGGCCTCGAGCTGGCTCTGTTGTGCCGTCTGTTTGGCCTCGAGCTGGCTCTGTTGTGCCGTCTGTTTGGCCTCGAGCTGGCTCTGTTGTGCCGTCTGTTTGGCCTCGAGCTGGCTCTGTTGTTGATTTGTCTGGTTCTTGTCTTTGTGGGCTGCTGTGTACTGTCCTGTCTCCTTCGTTCAATCTTCTCCATCTCCTGTCTGGCTGTGTTTCTTCTCCTTCTCTAGTGTCTGGCTGTCCTTCTCCTTGTCTCCTGCTCCTGTCTGGCTGTCCTTCTCCTTCTCTCCCGATCCTGTCTGGCTGTGCTTCTCCTTGTCTCCCGCTCCTGTCTGGCTGTCCTTCTCCTTCTGTCCCGCTCCTGTCTGGCTGTCCTTCTCCTTCTCTCACGCTCCTGTCTGGCTGTCCTTCTCCTTCTCTCCCGCTCCTGTCTGGCTGTCTTTCTCCTTCTCTCCCGCTTCTGTCTGGCTGTCCTTCTCCTTCTCTCCCGCTCCTGTCTGGCTGTCTTTTTCCTTCTCTCCCGCTTCTGTCTGGCTGTCCTTCTGCTTCTCTCCCGCTCCTGTCTGGCTGTCCTTCTCCTTCTCTCCCGCTCCTGTCTGACTATCCTTTACCTTCTCCCCCGCTCCTGTCTGGCTGTCGTTCTCCTTGTCTCCCGCTCCTGTCTGGCTGTCGTTCTCCTTGTCTCCCGCTCCTGTCTGGCTGTCCTTCTCCTTCTCTCCCGCTCCTGTCTGGCTGTCCTTCTCCTTTTCTCCCGCTCCTGTCTGGCTGTCCTTCTCCTTCTCTCCCGCTCCTGTCTGGCTGTCCTTCTCCTTCTCTCCTGCTCCTGTATGGCTGTCCTACTCCTCCTTCGTTCCCTTTCTGGCTGTCCTTCTCCTCCTTTGCTCCTGTCTGGCTGTCCTTCTCCTCCTTCGCTCCTGTCTGGCTGTCCTTCTCCTCCTTTGCTACTGTCTGGCTGTCCTTCTCCTCCTTCGCTCCTGTCTGGCTGTCTTTCTTCTCTCCATCTCCTGTCTGGCTGTCCTTCTCCTCCTTCGCTCCTGTCTGGCTGTTCTTCTCCTCCTTCGCTCCTGTCTGGCTGTCCTTCTCCTCCTTTGCTCCTGTCTGGCTGTCCTTCTCCTCCTTTGCTCCTGTCTGGCTGTCCTTCTCCTCCTTCGCTCCTGTCTGGCTGTCCTTCTCCTCCTTTGCTCCTGTCTGGCTGTACTTCTCCTCCTTTGCTCCTGTCTGGCTGTCCTTCTCCTCCTTTGCTCCTGTCTGGCTGTCCTTCTCCTCCTTTGCTCCTGTCTGGCTGTCCTTCTCCTCCTTTGCTCCTGTCTGGCTGTCCTTCTCCTCCTTTGCTCCTGTCTGGCTGTCCTTCTCCTCCTTTGCTACTGTCTGGCTGTCCTTCTCCTCCTTCGCTCCTGTCTGGCTGTTCTTCTTCTCTCCATCTCCTGTCTGGCTGTCCTTCTCTCCATCTCCTGTCTGGCTGTCCTTCTCCTCATTTGCTCCTGTCTGGCTGTCCTTCTCCTCCTTCGCTCCTGTCTGGCTGTCCTTCTCCTCCTTTGCTCCTGTCTGGCTGTCCTTCTCCTCCTTTGCTCCTGTCTGGCTGTACTTCTCCTCCTTTGCTCCTGTCTGGCTGTCCTTCTCCTCCTTTGCTCCTGTCTGGCTGTCCTTCTCCTCCTTCGCTCGTGGCTGGCTGTCCTTCTCCTCCTTTGCTCCTGTCTGGCTGTCCTTCTCCTCCTTTGCTCCTGTCTGGCTGTCCTTCTCCTCCTTTGCTACTGTCTGGCTGTCCTTCTCCTCCTTCGCTCCTGTCTGGCTGTTCTTCTTCTCTCCATCTCCTGTCTGGCTGTTCTTCTCTCCATCTCCTGTCTGGCTGTCCTTCTCCTCATTTGCTCCTGTCTGGCTGTCCTTCTCCTCCTTCGCTCCTGTCTGGCTGTCCTTCTCCTCCTTTGCTCCTGTCTGGCTGTCCTTCTCCTCCTTTGCTCCTGTCTGGCTGTCCTTCTCCTCCTTTGCTCCTGTCTGGCTGTCCTTCTCCTCCTTCGCTCCTGTCTGGCTGTCCTTTCCTCCTTTGCTCCTGTCTGGCTGTTCTTCTCCTCCTTCGCTCCTGTCTGGCTGTTCTTCTCCTCCTTTGTTCCTGTCTGGCTGTCCTTCTCCTCCTTCGCTCCTGTCTGGCTGTCC
The DNA here is from genome assembly GCF_045679555.1 of Salvelinus alpinus. NCBI lineage: Eukaryota > Metazoa > Chordata > Actinopteri > Salmoniformes > Salmonidae > Salvelinus > Salvelinus alpinus. The sequence goes on along the minus strand of NC_092105.1, from coordinate 21,904,986 downwards.
TTCTCCTCCTTTGCTCCTGTCTGGCTGTCCTTCTCCTCCTTCGCTCCTGTCTGGCTCTCCATCTCCTGTCTGGCTGTCCTTCTCTCCATCTCCTGTCTGGCTGTCCTTCTTCTCCTTCTCTCCATCTCCTGTCTGGCTGTCCTTCTCTCTCTCTCCTGTCTGGCTGTCCTTCTCCTTCTCTCCAACTCTTGTCTGGCTGTCCTTCTTCTCCTTCGCACCATCTCCTGTAAGGCTGTCCTTCTTCTCCTTCGCTCCAGTCTGGCTGTCCTTCTTCTCCTTCGCTCCTGTCTGGCTGTCCTTCTTTTCTTTCTCTCCATCTCCCGTCTGGCTGTCCTCCTTCTCTCCTGTCTGCCTGTGCTTCTCCCCATCTCTATCCAGCTCTCCATCTTCTGTTTGGTTGTCCATCACAGATCCCGCCGTGGCTCCTGAGTCTGTTTGGCCTGGAGCTGTCTCTGTTGTGCCTGCTGAGTCTGTCTCTCTCTCTGGAGCGGTTTCTGGTTGGGTTCTGGTGTGTCCGTGCCTAGCTGGGCTTCTTTGGATTCTGGTGTGACTAGTTTTGGGTGGGCCGGGTTGGGCGTGTCCTGTACAGGCTCTGTGTCTGTCACTGAAACACAGAATGAGAAGATGGGTTGATACAAGACTACACAAACACTATTAAATAGACCCATTTGTCTTAATGATAACATGACTTATTATGTCATTGTCAGTCTCAATATTGAGTATTATGTTTAACCTATCTGCCACGGGACATAAAATCCCCTGTCTGTCTGTCTGAGAGACTGTCATTCTGTCTGTACAGAGGGCTGTGACCACCACTTTTTGTTGGAGAGAAAATTATTCCAGCTGGTGCAGTGTGCTGTTTCCTGTTTGCATCTGCATTCTGCTTGCTAAACTCTATCCCCTCTTTCACCATTCCTGTACACACAAACATTCATCCCCATTAATATCATGTATTCAAAGTTCCTCATGCCCAAGGTAATAAACACTGTATAAGAAGAACCTTTTGGTGTAGAAGTTCTATTTCCAGTGTTCTCAGAATGGTCATCCTCGGGATCTTTGTTTCCTATTCAATTAAAACATAAACAAAATAGTTGTATTCAGAAACAGTAAAGTGGTAAGGTGTTAGTTTTGTCTTAAAATATATGTGATGCCAAACTAGGTCTATAGCAATAGAACTAAGTGTACTATGCCTGATTTTTCAGGAACTGGTTTGGTGCTATTTGACTAGGCAAGACCTGAAAACATTTGTTGGGCCGAGGTGGGGTCTGGTGTGACTAGGCCTTGTTGGGCCTGGGTGGGGTCTGGTGTGACTAGTTTTGGGTGGGCCGGGTTGGGCTTGTCCTGTACAGGCTCTGTGTCTGTCACTGAAACACAGAATGAGAAGATGGGTTGATACAAGATACCTGTTATCCAAACTTTAGTGTCATCTCAAAAACAGTGACTTTAAAGTCATACATCTTTCCCAGAATTCTACTGGGTTTTTTGCATTAGGGATTATTGTGAGTCACTGGACTACCCTGTAGTGTAGTCTGGGTAATGTGTTGCTCAATGGGGCCTGGGGTGGATGTCTCATGTTCCATCTCTTCTTGGTCCTCTAGAAGGAGCCCTGTGGAGTCCCTGGACTGCCCCTGTAGTGTAGTCTGGGTAATGTGCTGCTCATTGGTGTCTGTGATGGGTGTCTCATCCAGCTCATCATCACTCTGGGTGGATGTTTGGTTGGTATCATCTCCTTCTTTCTCTGTGTCTGGTTCCTTCTGCTCTATCCCTTCCTCCTTCATCTCTCCTTCATTTCCCCCCTCATCCTCTGTGTTTGCACCCATACATCTATTGTGGTCCACTTTCTCATCTCTGTTTTCTTTTCTCCTCTTGCCTTTCTCCTCTCTTTGTCTCTTTATTACTTCCTCTTTGCACTTTCCCATTTTCTTCCTCATCCTTATTTTGTCTTCACTCCCCTGGGTGTTGTCTGGGGTGACTAGGTCTTGTTGGGCCGGGGTGTGGTCTGGTGTGACTAGGTCTTGTTGGGCCAGGGTGTGGTCTGGGGTGACTAGGTCTTGTTGGGCCGAGGTGGGGTCTGGTGTGACTAGGCCTTGTTGGGCCTGGGTGGGGTCTGGTGTGACTAGTTTTGGGTGGGCCGGGTTGGGCTTGTCCTGTACAGGCTCTGTGTCTGTCACTGAAACACAGAATGAGAAGATGGGTTGATACAAGACTACACAAACACTATTATATAGACCCATTTGTCTTAATGATAACATGACTTATTATGTCATTGTCAGTCTCAATATTGAGTATTATGTTTAACCTATCTGCCACGGGACATAAACTCACCTGTCTGTCTGTCTGAGAGACTGTCATTCTGTCTGTACAGAGGGCTGTGACCACCACTTTTTGTTGGAGAGAAAATTATTCCAGCTGGTGCAGTGTGCTGTTTCCTGTTTGCATCTGCATTCTGCTTGCTAAACTCTATCCCCTCTTTCACCATTCCTGTACACACAAACATTCATCCCCATTAATATCATGTATTCAAAGTTCCTCATGCCCAAGGTAATAAACACTGTATAAGAAGAACCTTTTGGTGTAGAAGTTCTATTTCCAGTGTTCTCAGAATGGTCATCCTCGGGATCTTTGTTTCCTATTCAATTAAAACATAAACAAAATAGTTGTATTCAGAAACAGTAAAGTGGTAAGGTGTTAGTTTTGTCTTAAAATATATGTGATGCCAAACTAGGTCTATAGCAATAGAACTAAGGTGGAGACCTGTTATCCAAACTTTAGTGTCATCTCAAAAACAGTGACTTTAAAGTCATACATCTTTCCCAGAATTCTACTGGGTTTTTTGCATTAGGGATTATTGTGAGTCACTGGACTACCCTGTAGTGTAGTCTGGGTAATGTGTTGCTCAATGGGGCCTGGGGTGGATGTCTCATGTTCCATCTCTTCTTGGTCCTCTAGAAGGAGCCCTGTGGAGTCCCTGGACTGCCCCTGTAGTGTAGTCTGGGTAATGTGCTGCTCATTGGTGTCTGTGATGGGTGTCTCATCCAGCTCCTCATCACTCTGGGTGGATGTTTGGTTGGTATCATCTCCTTCTTTCTCTGTGTCTGGTTCCTTCTGCTCTATCCCTTCCTCCTTCATCTCTCCTTCATTTCCCCCCTCATCCTCTGTGTTTGCACCCATACATATATTGTGGTCCACTTTCTCATCTCTGTTTTCTTTTCTCCTCTTGCCTTTCTCCTCTATTTGTCTCTTTATTACTTCCTCTTTGCACTTTCCCATTTTCTTCCTCATCCTTTTTTTGTCTTCACTCCCCTGGGTGTTGTCTGGGGTGACTAGGTCTTGTTGGGCCGGGGTGTGGTCTGGTGTGACTAGGTCTTGTTGGGCCGGGGTGTGGTCTGGGGTGACTAGGTCTTGTTGGGCCGAGGTGGGGTCTGGTGTGACTAGGCCTTGTTGGGCCTGGGTGGGGTCTGGTGTGACTAGTTTTGGGTGGGCCGGGTTGGGCTTGTCCTGTACAGGCTCTGTGTCTGTCACTGAAACACAGAATGAGAAGATGGGTTGATACAAGACTACACAAACACTATTATATAGACCCATTTGTCTTAATGATAACATGACTTATTATGTCATTGTCAGTCTCAATATTGAGTATTATGTTTAACCTATCTGCCACGGGACATAAAATCACCTGTCTGTCTGTCTGAGAGACTGTCATTCTGTCTGTAAAGAGAGCTGTGACCACCACTTTTTGTTGGAGAGAAAATTATTCCAGCTGGTGCAGTGTGCTGTTTCCTGTTTGCATCTGCATTCTGCTTGCTAAACTCTATCCCCTCTTTCACCATTCCTGTACACACAAACATTCATCCCCATTAATATCATGTATTCAAAGTTCCTCATGCCCAAGGTAATAAACACTATATAAGAAGAACCTTTTGGTGTAGAAGTTCTATTTCCAGTGTTCTCAGAATGGTCATCCTCGGGATCTTTGTTTCCTATTCAATTAAAACATAAACAAAATAGTTGTATTCAGAAACAGTAAAGTGGTAAGGTGTTAGTTTTGTCTTAAAATATATGTGATGCCAAACTAGGTCTATAGCAATAGAACTCATGTTCAAAATGGCATATTTACAGCTAAAACAACCTTGTACTGTAACTTCCATCAGTCCCGCCTCCTCTTCCGATGTTCTCAGTGCAGCTTCAGCCGCTGGTCATCCACCACAGAGTGGAAAAGACAAGAGGGATAAAGGACAGAATTAGACATAGGGAAGTGATGTGGGTGAACATACTGTAACATGTATATGTCTAACCAGAAATACTATGTAGTTACTTTGCTTTGTTTGCTAGTTGTACTATTTTCTCTCCCGTTTTCAACTCTAATCTCTAATCTCAGATCCAAAGTCAACGACCTTGTAACAAGTCAGCTGGCATCATTGGGACTGTGATCATCTGAAAGCTCAGCACACGTCAGGGGAGTAGGGAGGAAATGGATTGACTCTGGTCTAGCCAGATCATTAGAATGAGGGGATTTTTCTCCCAATAATACTGAACTATGCCCCATATATGTCCTGGAACTAAAGGTTGACCTTGATTTTTAATAGGACATAGGATGGTCTTACGTTTCTTGCCTTTCCTCCAGCACCACAAGAGAAATGCCAGAACGGCAACTAAGACGAGGAGAAGGAGGATGGACAGGACCACAGCCAGGACACTGGTTGAGCCTTCCTCTGCACAGAAACACCATTAAAAACACTTGGATCAGCAGCATTTCCACACTTAATAAGACATGAATTAAGCAGTCATAACACTATGAATTATATAGTAATGTGATTGTAACGTATGAATATCCTGGATCTGCAAAAAAGATGTTTAGCATGCTCAATATAACATTGTATTCAAAACAATCTCATTCTGTCTTTCTGAACCATGTTCTCACTATCAATAAATGTACAGAATCTACATGCAAATGTGTTGGCAGCATTAAATAATACATCCAAACTGTTAACATGAGAGAATAAAAGTGAGAGTACGGTGTATTACTGTAACTACAGTTTAGAAGTGTTATCTTACCAGTGTAGCAGTCCTTCAGGGTGAACTCTGCAGTTTTCTCACTAACAGGGTTTTTCACCACACATGTGTAGACAGACTCCTGGTTCTCAAAATCCTGGTTCTCCCCCCCAGGCATGAACAGTTCAGGTCCTGGACTCTCTGACCCCCCAGGACTACTCCAGATGAACTGGGTCAGGGGCTGGAGGTCAGCTGAGCACAGCAGGGTTCTGTCCATGTTCTCTGGGTTTGTGTTGTCGACCACACAGGTTACGCTGGGCTGTGCCACATTATCTACACACGTGCACACACACACACACAGCAAAGTGAGAAGCCGTTTTCACCTCAACTGATCTGAGGAGAGGTGTGTCTTGGTGTGGGTGAAAACCTGTCCAGCAACTTTGAACATTTGTAATAAAGATGTAATGATGATAAGGGGGAGTTTCAATATCACACTGGAACGAGATTTCAAGATCTAGGTGAGAATATGTGTGTCCTGACTCATTAGATACAGTAACCAAGGTATACAATTAGATTATAAAAGCTATACTGGCATCACTTAATCAGACGTTGTTTAGGCTTAATGATACTTTTTTTTGAACGCCCTTACTGATACTGTAAATAAACACATTGTATACACACAAACCTGACATGAAGGCCTTTAGACAGCAACATTACACACTTACCAATAACGTCCACCTCATGATGAGAGTACTGCAGCATGCCCTTGACGACAGTCTCCAACTCATAGGGCCCACTGTCTGCATCAGTGAGACCTTTGATAGTTAGCGCTCCAGAGTCCCAGTCCAGGATGGTCCTGCCTTTATACCTGCCATACTCCACATTCTGACTCCCATCAAACTCCACCACCTTGTTCCCAATGTGTTTCCACAGGATGTCCTCAGGCTGTCCTGAGACCTTGGGGGTCAGGGTGATCTCTCCTCCCAGGCCACCATACTGCTGTTCACCTGTCACCTCCACTGAGCACAGAAACAGGAGGATCAGGTGAAAACACATTGAAAACACCCTAACTTCTGTGGCTGTAATGTAATGTAGGCTAATGGTCTTCTTTGAGACCACTAAGGACAGTTCAGGTTTCAGCAGTATCAGTCAGACATCCCACCTATTCAACCTTGTTGGTAATCTCCCACTATACTGCTCTCCTCTGCTGTCAAATCAATGAGTGGCCAGGGAGGGATTGTAGACCTTGTATCTTGATATATCATTAACTTAGCCATGCATGTAGAAACATATCGTCAACTCTATCGAAACTCCAGCCGGGTACTTCAACTCCATGATAATTTAATCCACGGAGTTGCGAGCAAAGTAGAGTTTTTGAAATTAACCTCTGACTCCTTTAAGTCACTATGCAATCGATACTTAAAAAATGGAACTTACTGTGTACCTATGTTTGTCCTCTGTTGTTGCGTGCCTTTCTTTGTTTGCTGAAATCCATACTTTTTAATAAAACGTTCATCAAATACAACCACCGACTTTTTCCTTGTTGAGATTCAATTGGCATATGCACATTCACGCTGAGTTGCCAATTTAGAGCAACAGCAACGAGGAAACAGTCCGTCGTTGTATTTGATTAACATTTGTCATGGAAATTCAGTACTGAGAGCGACTTGGTCATTTCTTCAAACAATCATCTTCATTCAATATCGATGAATTATTGCAATAATGAAACCGTCAGCCCAACAGTATTGACAGCTGGAATGAGTCTACCCTTTACAGACAATGCACAGTTTATGTAGCTAATACCCAGCATGCTTGGTTCCACCCCTCCCATATAGACTGGGGGCACTGTAAGCCACTTTGGGTTCATCCTGTCTTTTTCTGAACCTGGCGTTATCTTAACCCACGACCCTGGCCTAATTTCCCAGATGCCAGGATGTCTAAGGACCATTGAGGCCTTTGTTCTACTCCTCTCTGTCCCAGTTACAACCACCCCACATCCTGTCACTGGAATGCCAGCTGTAGGTTTTATCACCAAGTCAATCAATTGTCAGCTCAAGATATCTCTAGTAAAACCATACACCCAGATTGTCTGCAGGGTGCTAGAGTGGAGACCATAAAACACAGCATTAGCAGGGCAATAATATCTTACTATTGTTTGTTAAGTAAATAATTGTTACATATCCAACAAACAAGGTGAATACATAATTTTTCCCTCACGTTTTAGGCACGTAAAGGCACGTAAAAACAGAGGACAAACATAGCTACACGGTAAGGGTTTAAGAATATATTGTTTTAAGTATTGACTGCGTAGCGACTCGAAGGAGTCGGAGGTTCATTTAAAAAACTCAAGTCTGCACTCAACTCCGTGGTTGAAACCACCATGGAGTTGAGGTACTTGGCAATCGAAACCAAAGATGTATATAAACCCTGGATTGCTGATGTTATGTATTGGCCATTGAGAGGCCATTGCAGTGGGGATAGTAATATTAGTACTCTCTAAAGTAAAATACTATATTTCTCTCTCAGGCTGATACAGAGAGACTCATCCATACTTTACTACAAGCAGGCTTGACTACTGTAATGCTCTCCTGTCTGGTCTACCCAAGAAAGCCATTGGTCAACTCCAAAGCATACAGAACGCTGCAGCATAGATACTGACCAAGACCAGACGTAGAGCGCACATTACACCTGTTTTAAGGTCTCTGCACTGGCTGTCTGCGAGTTTTAGAATACATTTTAAGATTCTGCTATTGATTTTTAAATTAATCCACAATTGTGCATCACAATACATGCCAGACATGCTTTTAAGTAATTTACCCTGTAGGTCCCTCAGGTCTTCTGGCACTGGCCTTTTAACTATCCCAAAGCCTAGGACCAAGAGACATGGAGAGGCAGCCTTTAGTTATTATGCCCCCAGACTCTTCCAGCATAATAAGGGCGAGGGGGGGGGGGGCGAAACAGTGGACATATTTAAAAGAGATCTTAAAACACACCTTTTTAGATTTGCTTTTCCTTAGGGTGCTTTTTAGTCCCTCCATTTTTATTGTTATTCTTAAATGTTTTAACCTCTTATGTTTGATGTGCAGTAAATATTTCAGTTTTTATTTTTTTCATTGGTTTTATTCCTTTTTTCTTGTGAAGGACATTGAGTTGCATTTCATGTCTGAAATGTGCTGTATAAAATAAAGTTTGATTTGATATGTTTTTTTTTTATGTTCAGCTCACATAATATAATTTAAAGTATGCATTAACGGGATAATTTTGGATTGAAGATGCTTAATGTGAGTCTGGAAGGAGAGTTTACAGTCAAACCAGACACCTAGGTATTTGTAGTTGTCCACATATACTAAGTCAGAATCGTCCAGAGTAGTGATGCTGGACGGGTGGGTAGGTGTGGGCAACGATCGGTTGAAGAGCATGCATTTAGTTTTGCTTGCATTTAAGAGCAGTTGGAGGCCACGGAAGGAGAGTTGTATGGCATTGAACCTTTCTCTTGCATTTCAAAAAATGCATGTTTTTTTCTTTGTATTATCTTTTACCAGATCTAATGTGTTTTATTCTTCTACATTAATTTCACATTTCCACAAACTTAAAAGTGTTTCCTTTCAAATGGTATCAAGAATATACATATTCTTGCTTCAGGTCCTGAGCTACAGGCAGTTAGATTTGTGTATGTCATTTTAGGCGAAAATTGAAAAAAGGTTCCGACCCAAGTTGTCTGTCATAGAATAAACGTCAAAAACGAATGTCGACATTAATAAATGCATTTCTATAGCTTCCAAAATAGTGCCAAGATGGCTGCGCATTTATACACATCATTGACGGAAACTCTAACCGTCAAACTCAACTCTGGACCTTGAAGCCAGTTCCAGTGCTTGTTTTCATTGTTCCCTCTAATCAAAGACTGATTTAGACAAGACTTAGTATAGGCTACTCACCAGCAAAATAAGCCAAAAACGGTATGGTAACTTTCCAAAAAAAGCTGACTGCCATTTCCTTCATTCCGAGTTTGTGGGCTAACCTTAGTAAGTAAAAGTGAAAGTGCACGTTCCAGTTATCATTCCCTCTGGTACGGCCCGGGAATGTTTCTAAGGACAAACAAAATGATGGGCGACAACCTTGCATATAGCCTACTAAATCAGACCAGACAGATTTAGCCTAACTAAGCAAGGAGTCGAGAGCTCTTATTCAGATGCGAAATTGGCTACCTGCACACAGGTAAAGTAACCTACTACGCAGGGTTGCCAGGGTTATGAAATATTTTCAAGGGAATGACCCGCTAACTAGCCCAAAAGGCCTCGCAAAACCCGCACAAAAGGCGGACCAAGGCCAATACATTTTTCGCAGCAAGAAAGGAGATTCAACATTTATCCAATAAACCCTTTTTCTATAACGTCATCAAGCGAATTAAGAAGGAATATCGAAACTTAATTTCTGAAGACGTAGGAGCCATATTCGGACGGGAATAGTTTTACTGGGGGTAATATATTTGTCCACTAGCACAAAACACCAACATCTGTAATTTTAGTCCCGTCCGAATCTACATGGCAGTAATGTTTACATGAAAAGAGAGTAACAATTCCAGCCAGAATAACCTACAGTTTTTTGGCAAACTCCAAAGTCCTAATAATAATACTAGTCCCGTGCGAATCGACATCCCTGTGTTTTGAGAGAAATGTTTTAGTTTGACAGGTGTCGCTCGCGGTTTGCTCAGGAAAACAATAACTGATTCGATAAATTGGACTAAATGCTGTGCATAGACTGTAGCCTATATGAAGTGCCTACATGTATCAATTTACACAGTGAATGCTTTTGTTTATACGTTTTGTGCGAATGAATTGAACATCGCCAAATGCATCTTAAACAAATACTGTGCCTATTTATTGCAACTAGTTCACCTTTTCATCATTAGCCTAAAAACGCATATCAAGTGCAAGTGTGCTGTTTGGCTCACGGGCTCACATCTGAAGGCTGGGGAGCATTTAGGACGTCTTCTACTGAGGATCGCTAAATGATTATGATCACACTTCCTCAATTAAAATATTATGGCGACACTATACCAAATATGGTTTGGTATGATTTATAAACTTGGGTTATCAGTGTAGCCTGTTATCGCCTGAACTTGTTGAAATACCTTCACGCCTAGAAAAAAAACCTCCATGTTTCCGTAAAATCATAAATCACGTCCGAATCGTCCTCTGGAATAAAGGATATTCTTGTAATACTAGGCCCATGCGAATACGGTTTAAAATGAAGTTTTCCATCAAAATAATAATTCTTGCAAGTTTAATTGGTAGGTTGGTTATCCTCCCACAATGTCAAGTTATGTATTTTTTATTTGATTTATTACAATATTAAGGGTATACTGGGCAACTTTCATAAGGTCTAGAGGCCTCATATGGAATATAGTATGACTAAAAGAGTCTGTATTGAAAACATGCCCACGTCAGGGGAGATACCTATTTAGGCAATCCCTAGCTGCTGGGCTGCTCAGTCCTGGCCCTGGGGGTCTACCGCCCTGTGGGTTGTCACTCTGGCCTTGGACTAACACACCCGAAACCAATAATGAATGTTTCACTAAGATCCTAAAGATGAGTGAGTGGAGTGTGTTGGGTTGGGGGCTGGTGGACCCCTAGGGACAGGACGGGACAACCCAGCTATATTGTGTGCAAGTAAAAATAGCTCTACAGTACTATTCGTTCTATGAGATTAATTATATGGAGGATTTGCTGTTTCTATGTATTAATGTATATTTGAGGTGTATATGTTTTTTTGTTTCCAAAAATTAAAGGTGTGAACTGGGAAGGAAATTGTGTTGGGAGATTTGAGTTATTGACTAGACTGGTGGGGGCCGAGCAGGTGGCTTGATATAGAGGATGCTTTATAAAGACAATCAAAAGTCTTTGTATTTTTCAAGAGTTGTTAATTTGTTAGGTTAAAGGTGCAACACAATATTTATTATTGAATTACATTTGATCTAGTTCAGTCTTTTACAAAATGGCGTCGGAAGAAATGGCAGCAATTTTATGGGCGCCCAACCAATTGTGCTATTTGTGTTCTTTTTCGCGTTATTTGCAACTTATTTTGTACATAATGTTTCTGCAACCGTATCTTACAGCAAAAAAAGAGCTTCTGGATATCAGGACAGCGATCACTCACCTCGGATTGGACAAAGATTTTTTCTTCAACAAACAAGACGCACAAGACATCCTCCAAACACCCAGCAGGGCCGACATCCACGTTATTTGCAAGAGGAAGCGACGCAGTTACAGAGGACAAAGAGCCGGACGCTCGTGAGGACTACAGTTTGCGTCAATACTACTCGCCAACGTGCAATCATTGGACAATAAACTAGACGAGGTACGATCACGAATATCCTACCAATGGGACATCAAAAACTGTAATATCCTATGTTTCACGGAATCGTGGCTGAATGACGACATGGATATTCAGCTAGCGGGATACACGCTGCACCGGCAAGATGGAACAGCACACTCCGGTAAGACGAGGGGGGGCAGTCTGTGCATATTTGTAAACAACAGCTGGTGCACGAAATCTAAGGAAGTCTAGATTTTGCTCCCCTGAAGTAGAGTATATTGTGATAAATTGCAGGCCACACTACTTGCCTAGAGAGTTTTCAGCTTATTCAGTTTAATTACCAGCACAGACAGATGCTGGCACTAAGACCACACTCAGTCAGCTGTATAAGGAAATAAGTAAACAGGAAACCATTCACCCAGAGGCCGTGCTCCTAGTGGCCGGAGACTTTAATGCAGGGAAACTTAAATCAGTTCTACCAAATTTCCATCAACATGTTAAATGTGCAACCAGAGGGAAAAAAAATTCTAGATCACCTGTACTCCACACACAAAGAGATGCGTACAAAGCTCTCCCTAGCCCTCCATTTGGTAAATCCGACCACAACTCTATCCTCCTGATTCCTGCTTACAAGCGAAAATTAAAGCAGGAAGCACCAGTGACTCGGTCTATAAAAAAGTGGTCAGATGAAGCAGATGCTAAACTACAGGAATGTTTTGCTATCACAGCCTGGACTTGTTCCGGGATTCTTCCGATGGCATTGAGGAGTACACCACATCAGTCACTGGCTTTATCAATAAGTGCATTGAGGACGTCGTCCCCACAGTGACTGTACGTACATACCCCAACCAGAAGCCATGGAAAACAGGCAACATTCGCACTGAGCTAAAGGCTAGAGCTGCCACTTTCAAGCTGCGGGACTCTAACCCAGAAGCTTACAAGAAATCCTGCTATGCCCTGCGACGAACCATCAAACAGGCAAAGCGTCAATACAGGGCTAAGATTGAAACATACGACGAGCGTCGGAGCCGGTGTAGTATGTGGCATGGCTTGCAAACTATTACAGACTACAAAGGGAAGCACAGCCGCTAAATCACTTCTATGCTCGCTTCGAGGCAAGCAACACTGAGGCATGCATGAGAGCATCAGCTGTTCCAGGCGACTGTGTGATCACGCTCTCCGTAGCCGAAGTGAGTGAGACCTTTAAACAGGTCAACATACACAAGGCTGCGGGGCCAGACTGATTACCAGGACGTGTGCTCCGGGCATGCGCTGACCAACTGGCAGGTGTCTTCCCTGACATTTTCAACATGTCCCTGATTAAGTCTGTAATACCAACATGTTTCAAGCAGACCACCATAGTCCCTGTGCCCAAGAACGTAAAGGCAACCTGCCTAAATGACTACAGACCCGTAGCACTCACGTCTGTAGCCATGAAGTGCTTTGAAAGGTTGATAATGGCTCATATCAACACCATTATCCCAGAAACCCTAGACCCACCCAAATTTGCATAACGCCCAAACAGATCCACAGATGATGCAATCTCTATTGCACTCCACACTGCCCTTTCCCACCTGGACAAATGGAACACTTACATGAGAATGCTATTCATTGACTACAGCTCAGCTTTCAACACCTTCAAAGCTCATCACGAAGCTAAGGATCCTGGGACTAAACACCTCCCTTTGCAACTGGATCCTGGACTTCCTGACGGGCCGCCCCCAGGTGGTGAGGGTAGGCAGCAACACATCTGCCACGCTGATCCTCAACACTGGAGCTCCCCAGGGGTGCTTGCTCAGTCCCCTCCTGTACTCCCTGTTCACTCACAACTGCATGGCCAGGCACGACTCCAACACTATCATTAAGTTTGCAGACGACACAACAGTTGTAGGCCTGATCACCAACAAAGATGAGACAGCCTATAGGGAGGAAGTCAGAGACCTGGCCAAGTGGTGCCAGAATAACAACCTATCCCTCAACGTAACCAAGACTATGGAGATCATTGTGGACTACAAGAAAGCACGCCCCTATTCTCATCGACGGCGCTATAGTGGAGCAGGTTGAGAGCTTCAAGTTCCTTGGTGTCCACATCAACAACAAACTAGAATGGTCCAAACACACCAAAACAGTCGTGAAGAGGGCACGACAAAGCTTATTCCCCATCAGGAAACTAAAAAGATTTGGCATGGATCCTGAGATCCTCAAAAGGTTCTACAGCTGCAACATCGAGAGCATCCTGACTGGTTGCATCACTGCCTGGTACGGCAACTGCTCGGCCTCTGACCGCAAGGCATTACAGAGGGTAGTGCGTACGGCCCAGTACATCACTGGGGCTAAGCTGCCTACCACCCAGGACCTCTTCACCAGGCGGTGTCAGAGGAAGGACCTAAAAATTGCCAAAGACCCCAGCCACCCCAGTCATAGACTGTTCTCTCTAGTACCGCATGGCAAGCGGTACCGGAGTGCCAATGTCTAGGACAAAAAGGCTTCTCAACAGTTTTTACCCCCAAGCCATAAGACTCCTGAACAGGTAATCAAATAGCTACCCGGACTATTTGCATTGTGTGCCCCCCCACCCCAACCCCTCCTTTTACGCTGCTGCTACTCTCTGTTTATCACATATGCATAGTCTTTTTAACTATACATTCATGTACATACTACCTCAATTGGGCCGACCAACCAGTGCTCCCGCACAGTGGCTAACCGGGCTATCTGCATTGTGTCCCACCCACCACCCGCCAACCCCTCTTTTACGTTACTGCTACTCTCTGTTCATCATATATGCATAGCCACTTTAACCATATCTACATGTACATACTACCACAATCAGCCTGACTAACCGGTCTGACTAACTATGTAGCCTTGCTACTTTTTATAGCCTCGCTACTGTATATAGCCTGTCTTTTTACTGTTGTTGTATTTCTTTACCTACCTATTGTTCACCTAATACCTTTCTTGCACTATTGGTTAGAGCTTGTAAGTAAGCATTTCACTGTAAGGTCTACACCTGTTGTATTCAGCGCACGTGACAAATAAGCTTTGATTTGATTACTAATCACTTTTACCTATTTTTTAATTTTTAATTTATCCTTATTAACTTCTTTTCCTTATTAACTTCTTATTTACATTGACGGCCTACCAAAAGGTCTCCTGCGGGGACGGTGGGCTGGGATTAAAAATATAGGACAAAACACACATCACGACGAGACAACACTACTGTACATAAAGAGAGACCGAAGACAACAACATAGCATAGCAGCAACACATGACAACACAGCATGGTAGCCACCCAACATAACAAGAACATGGTAGCAACACAACATGGCAGCAGCACAAAACATGTTACAAACATCATTGGGCACAGACAACAGCACAAAGGGCAAGAAGGTAGAGACAACAATACATCACGCAAAGCAGCCACAACTGTCAGTAAGAGTGTCAATGATTGAGTCTTTGAATAAAGAGATTGAGATAAAGCTGTCCAGTTTGAGTGTTTGTTGCAGCTCGTTCCAGTCACAAGCAGCAGCAAACTGAAAAGACGAGCGACCCAGGGATTGTGTGTGCTTTGGGGACCTTTAACAGAATGTGACTGGCAGAACGGGTGTTGTATGTGGAGGATGAGGGCTGCAGGAGATATCTCAGATAGGGGGGAGTGAGGCCTAAGAGGGTTTTATAAATAAGCATCAACCAGTGGATCTTGTGACGGGTATACAGAGATGACCAGTTTACAGAGGAGTATAGAGTGCAGTGATGTGTCCTATAAGGAGCATTGGTGGCAAATC
This sequence comes from Salvelinus alpinus, assembly GCF_045679555.1. Lineage (NCBI taxonomy): Eukaryota > Metazoa > Chordata > Actinopteri > Salmoniformes > Salmonidae > Salvelinus > Salvelinus alpinus. The sequence goes on along the minus strand of NC_092105.1, from coordinate 21,889,894 downwards.
TGATGGCCGAATGGTAAAGAACATCTAGCCACTCGAGAACACCCTTACCTGCCGATCTATAAATTACGTCTCCATAATCTAGCATGGGTAGGATGGTCATCTGCATCAGGGTTAGTTTGGCAGCTGGGGTGAAAGAGGAGTGGTTATGACAGAAGAAACCAAGTCTAGATTTAACTTTAGACTGCAGCTTTGATATATGTTGAGAAGGACAGTGTACCGTCTAGCCATACTCCCAATTACTTGTTTGAGGTGAATACCTCAGGCTCTTAACCCTCAGAGGTAGTAATCACCTGTGGGGAGAGGGGCATTCTCCTTACCAAACCACATTACTTTTGTTTTGGAGGTGTTCAGAACAAGATTAAGGGCAGCAAATTTAATAATGATTTCTTACCTAGCTTGATGACTGTTGGCATTTTTGTTACTTTTTGTTCTAAATAGAGACAGCATGTTGTATTGAGTAAAAATACAGGAAATTAGCTGTAGATGCCGCAAAAAAATTACAGGGGGGGGGGCCCACAGACCAGGTTATGTACCCCCCACTTCTAAAACCAAAGTGGTGCCCCTGCCAAAATGGCATTCTATTTAGCTGATATGGGAATAAATGCACAAGCAGCATATCAAACTGGGATTTTAGGTTACACCGGCAAGTATAAGAATATTTTCCAGGGCATCTTTTTTAAATTATGAATCTGATTATTTCACATGGAGATGTGGGAAGCTAAAAAGGCTAACTTGCTATGTTTTTAGTCAGACTAAAGACAGCTAGCCAGGCTGCCAGCTAGCTACTACTAGCAAAGGAAGGTGACTCTTCCTTGCTTCGCAAAATGAAAAGACAAAAATATTAAACCTGCTATCGTTCCCTTGTGAATGGGAGTAGGCCCAGCAAGGATATCATGTTTTTATTTGACCTTTAACTAGGCAAGTCAATTAAGAACAAATTCTTATTTTCAATGACAGGCTTGGAACAGTGAGTTATCTACCTTGTTCAGGGGCGGAACGACAGATTTTTACCTTGTCAGCTCAGGGAGTCAATCTTGCAACCTTCAGGTTACTAGTCCAATGCTCTAACCCCAAGGCTACCTGCTACTCCAAAATTCCCACTCCACCCACATGCACGCACACACGTAGATCAACGGCATGAAGCTTGTAGGAAAGCTAACATGCTAGCTGAGTAGTTAAAAAGGAGTTGTAAACTTGCTACAGTTGTCCATCATGTGATTTGAACACACAACGTTTGGTTTGCTAGACCTATGCGTTTCTGTCTTAAGTAACCGACTGCCGGCATCTGTGATTGGAATGACTGTATACAAAATTGTGTGGTGGATTCAAAAATGTTTCCTTTCTTGTGTGCCTGTCATGAATTTCACATAAGTCATTTGTTTCTATTTCAGGATAATTTGTGATAGTGTGTTGATCCTACAGGAATACGCCACATGCGACCACCAAAGCGTTGCCTGCTTTTGCTACTCATGAAGAGGGAGCTACGCACATACATCGACCTACTCAAACCTCTGGATGCAAAGGAGTAGGTGCGACGTCAACAGGAGAGTCAAGTCAAACATCGTGAATTGAGAGCAAAGGACAAAGCTTTCAAACCAGTGGGACGATTCAAATACGAGGAGGGGAGATGTTATATATTGAGGTTGTAACTTTTGTACCTCCTACTTGCACAGAGCATCATGGGTAATGTGATGTTGAGATGTGCACGTTTTAGATACATGATTGAACTGATTCCCGGCTGTCCTCTAATCATTATTGAATTGTTATAAATATGTGGTTATGAAACACACAAAACATAACAATGAGAGAGCAAGAATGTCCTGTGTGGCTCACTTGGTAGAGCATGGCACTTACAACGCCAGGGTTGTGTGTTCAATTCCCAAGGGGGACCAGTATGAAAATGTATTTTCTCACTACTGTAAGTTGCCCTGGATAAGAGTGTCTGCTAAAATGTGAAGTCAGATATTATTTTGTACAGTGGTGTAAAAATACTTTAAAGTAATACTTATTTTGTGGGGGTATATATACTTTACTATTTATATTTTTGACAACTTTAACTTCTACATTCCTCAAGACAATTGCTTAATAGTTTAAGGAATGTTTTATTATTCAAACTTTTACTTTTGATACTTAGGTATTCTTTAGCAATTACATTTACATTTGATACTTAAGTATATTTAAAACCAAAAACTACTGTTACTCGAGTAGTATTTTACTGGGTGACTTTCAATTTTACTTGAGTAATTTTCTATTAAGGTATGTTTACCACCACTGGTATTGTCACTGTACTGTATAGCGGTGCTGTTTTAACTGCATCAGTGTAGCAGTCCTTCAGGGTGAACTCTGCAGTTTTCATCACACATGTGTAGACAGACTCCTGGTTCTCAGAATCCTGGTTCTCCCCCCAGGTATGAACAGTTCAGGTCCTGGACTCTCTGACCCTCCAGGACTCCTCCAGATGAACTGGGTCAGAGGATGGATAACAAGGTAGATAACTCACTGTTCATGTTCTCTGGGGTTGTGTTGTCGACCACGCAGGCTATGTTGAGCTGTTCCACGGCATCTTAAACTGTTTCAGTCTTTAAACAATAGACTGTGCAGTATCACACTAACACAAGTAAACATTAACTATGATTGTTATTTGACAAGACTAGAATAAGTGTTACAGCACTGTTAGTGTAGGGGGTTGAGAGTCTTTAAAAACACTGAGTGTGGGGGATAGGTTTGTCAGGTATTCCTTTTTCTTTCTCTCTCCAGGTAGACTTTAGAAAAGTGAGAAGTAGTTTTCATCTCTGCTAATCTGATTGGTTAATACAACTAGGGCTTAGCCTAATGACAAATGCACACTCATTCATACACTGTACATACTATTGACTTGTAGACCTATACAAACACTTACCTATTATCTTCACATCAATGAGTGAGTCCTGTGGCTTGCCGTTGATGACTGCCTCTAACAAATAGGATCCACTGTCTGCATCTGTGAGCCCACTGATAGTTAGCTCTCAAGTGTGCCAGTCCAGGATGATTCTGTGTTCATACCTGTCATACTCCCTGTTCTGGCTCCCATTGAACACTACCACCTTGTTTCCATTGTGTTTCCACAGGATGTATTCAATATGTCCAGAGATGTGGGGGTCAGGGTGATCTCTCGTCCCTGACTGCTATACTGCTGTGCACCTGTTCCTTCCACTGGGCACAGGAAATCAGAAAATATTTGAGAAAAGCTTCTCTTTGGAAACACACAGTAGCCTACCACCCCACTGATATTGCTGAATTGGCTGTTTCAGGCCAATTATGATCTTTTGCCCAATTTTTGGTAAAATATTAGCTACAGATTGTTACACCAGACAAAGTGGTTTAACCAAAGATTTTGGTATCAATTACTGGGAGTTAGCCATTACTGGGAGAAGACTTGAAATAGACAAGATGGCAGCGTACACATTGTTGGATTACTTCATGAAGCAAAAAATTATTTATTTTAATAACGGAGAATTTTCTAAATTCAAAGAGACCCCCTGAAACTGGACATGGACATTTTATGAGACTCCTGGTTCCACAAATTGAGGACAAAGACGGTATCGCCAAGCTAATTTGAAGCTCATGTGATAGCTTAGCCTAGAAGATAAGAGTGTTGAGCAAGTAAACTCAAAGTTGCTGGTTTGAATCCCTGAGCTGACTAGGTGAAACATCTGTAGCTATGCACTTGAACAAAGCACTTAACCCTAAGGTGTTCTGGATAAGAGTGTCTGCCTAATGATCTAGATGTAGCTAGCAAAAGATCTTATCTGATTGGTCAAAATACCAATAATCAGTGGAGTGTATTCATGGATGCCAAGGAAAGCCAGGCTTCCCCAAGAAAAATACATATAAAATAATTTGTCTCTCTGTGTTTCATCATTTTCATTACATTTGCAAGAGGCTGAATGTTTCTCACCAGAGAAAGCATCTGAGCGAGCGAAAGAGCGTCCCTCTGTCTCTGTATGTGTAGGTCATCTATCTGATGCTTTCTGGTCCAAAGAGTATGAAATTGTTGCCGCGCGTAGCATTGAATGCAAGGGAAGCCAGCGACCATTTGTCCTCCATTTATATATATATTTTTTTATAATAATAGCAAATCAGCATTGAGCTAAACTGAGTTCAACTGTGAATGGTCCTGGCGCACCAATAAAAGTGTCACTTGAATCCAGTTTAGCTTCTCTCCAATCAAATCGCATTGAGAGCATACATCATTGACAGAAACTATTTGAATTGTTGCATCTAGTTGTCTTGTTGTCCTCGGGTGGATAGCTAGCTATCTAAAATTATACCTTTCCTAAATTAGCCATAGTTGGAGACAACAATTTTGACTTGTGGTTTTACTTAACTTCTACGAGATCGGTCTCCCCCCACCGGATGGTTGAGCAAAGTCTAAAACATTGCACATTCACTGCTGCCATCTAGTGGCCACAATCTAACTTGCGTCTGGGCTGGAATAATACATTATGGCCTTTCTCTTGCATTTCAAAGGTGATGGTTAAAAAAAAGCATGTTTTTTTTGCATTATCTTTTACCAGATCTAATGTGTTGTATTCTCCTACATTCATTTCACATTTCCACAAACTTAAAAGTGTTTCCTTTCAAATAGTTTAAAGAAAATGCATATCCTTGTTTCAGGTCCTGAGCTAAAGGCAGTTAGATTTGGGTATGTCATTTTAGGCAAAAATGGAAAAAAATGGTCCGATCCTTCTCCGTACTGGCCAATGATGATAACGGTGATTTTGATCCAACCATTATATTCATACATTGTGCTCCTGGCCTGAGAGAATGGAAGTTCAATATGTAGCTAGATGTAGAAGGCTAATGTTAACTAGCTAATGTTGCCCATGAAATGAAGTTAGGCTAGCATTTTAGCCTGGTAGTCTAGGACAACAAAAAATAAAAGTGTGTACTGTATGACAGAGTGATAGACCAATTTGTCAACATGAAAGAGAGGCCGATGGCATTGGCGTTTCCCTACAAGTAGGGTGAGTCAACAGCTCCTGTAATTCTCTGTGGTTCTAAATCAAAGGTTGTTTAGTGGCACGAAAATGTCAGAAACATTAACTTACTTGACCCTGCTGTAGTTCATGTAACAGTTTGTTACATACAATATGCTTTGTGGACTTCACCGGATAGAAGTTGCACTCCGGTTTTGTGATGAAACAAAGGAGTAGTTGAATTTATTCTGCCACTCTGTCTTATTGTCTCGACCGTAGGCCTATATATAATGGTCACAAGGAATATGAACTAACAGGTTATACAGCAAACAACGCCATTACCACAACACATAGGTTGTAATATGGCTTTTTTCTGTCTTGGCTTCCCCAGTGATTTTACCCACACACCGCTACTGCCAAATACATGGGCCAAAGATCAGAATTGGGATGCCTGTGTAAATGCAGCCTTTGTAAGATACATGTAACAACTCCTTCCTTCATCAGTAGGAGGCCTAGTAGTGGTATTTCCACCATACAGCAATGGACCTTATCTTGTGATACAGTAAATCATTAACATGGCAGACTAGTAAGTTCCGCTTGTGTACATAACCTAGGCTGGAACAAACGTGAGTTCCCCTATGTCAAACGTTTCCCAGTGAAAGACTAGCCAACACAGTGCTATTACAGTACTATTAGGCCTCTAGGAAAACTATGTGCTTATTCTAGGCCCTACTTTCTTATGTGTCTTTATACCTGTAAAATTGCTGAGTGACCCAATAACCTCCTAAAACCTAGGTAACCAGCCTCTGTGCTGAAAAATACGTGGTGCACCAGCCAGTGTAGAAATGACAGTATTTTGTTAAGTGATAAGAAAGACAAAGACTCCCGAACACGATTGTGAAGTAAACGCGAGCTGCCATTGCAATTGAACAGCCTTCTCCACTTGTTGAAAGTTGTTAGGATTTATGTTTATGCACTATAGCCGGGTAGCATATAGGTTGAAAATGAATGTTGATTTGTTACACACACACACAATACAGAGGGGGGTGTGTGTGTAGGTGTGTAAGGACTGACCACCACAGGCCATAAAAGCTGTGGACAGTCTGGAGAGGGGAGGGGTGCATCACTCTGGGCCAACCAGGATGGTGAAGAGACTGTTCAGTACCATATTAGGAATTGTTTGAGTGAAGAATCGAGGGGGACACAGGACGGAGGTGCTCTACCCAACAACCAGATGTGGAGAAGGAAAACGCCAAGGGGCTTGGACAAGTTCGGTGGCCCACAAAGGAGGAGCAAGAGTATTAACCAGGCTAAACCTCTACTATGATAGGCCAAATGGACACGTTGAGAATAAAATTGTCATAGTATAAAAACTACTATTTGAGTACATTCCACAGTTCTCTGATCTACCCTGCGCGGAGATACAGTGAACCCGTATATACGAAAATTGCATTTACCATTTATCGTTTGAGTTTAATTAAAATACTTAAAATATATTCGGTGACTATGAATCACATTTTGTCCTGATGCCAGATTTGAACTGACGCAAATCTCTTTCAAAGTGTAAGTTCGCAGTTGTCTGAGTCACTCATTGCTCAGGTTGTATAATGATCAAATGGGCCATACACTTAAAGATGCAATATGGCGAAATCGCTCCGCCATTTTCTGGTTGCTAAAATTCTAATAGTTTGCTTAATTTCCGTTTATGTGACAAAACAAGCAAGTATAGTGTAATCATTGTACCATCGAAACCGCCACAGAGCTGCCAACTCTCACGTATTGGCCATGAGACACACGCATGTGACCCTCTTATATCTCACGCATTGAAAAGTATTGCTTTTATTTTTATAATTAGTCCATTGTATAGTCAGTGTATTTACTTTTCAACAGCGCTCCAAATCAATTTAACATCACGCGCAGAAGCTCTATCATCGTCCTGTCTTACCACAGCACTGTGACCCGCGGCACATTGAAGCATATTGGTCTAGTTATGTAAGGGAGCAAGGAGATTGGATGCATGTTTTAAAAAACACCCTTCAAGATTGAAGTGGAGTTGAATGGAGAGAACGTTCTCCGCTGAGTTTATAAAACTGTAAAAAGCCAGCGCTGTTTTATGTACAATGTTGTCAACAAAATTAGGTTGCTTTGCTGCTGTCCCTATTGCAGAATGCAGTCTTTTGACAGCATGTACTAAAGTCAATTTAATCCACACTTGCATTTGTCCCCTCGTTTGGTGATTGGCATTAAGACTGTGACAATTTAAAGGCAGCAGACAGATTTACAGTATGTTTTAGCAGGGAAGTTTGGTAGGGTGACCTGATTTGTAACTATGAAAATCATTTTGAAAAACAGATTGTGAAGCAGTAAGCGGCAGTTTGAATCTAGTGGGCACAATAAATACAACAATAATTTGATTAGTGTGTAGGTGCAGATTTATGTAATCTTCTCTTCAGGAGATTTTATTATTTACTTAATTTAAACTGATCAGTGGAACAATTCTCATTCTTAATGGGCTAAAATATAGGATAATTACTGTGCTTGTTATTACCTACGTATTTTATTATTCTATTTCCTCCCAGTTTTTCCAGTGTAATCACATATCTGAAATCTCATATGCCGATTTGTGTCTTTGAAAATGAATTATATGAGGCTAAGTATTTTTGCAAACATTCATGGACAGTTTTGAATAAGTCATACAAATAAGCATTGGAATCAAATATAATTGTTGACATTTTAGTATTGTGCACACGCTAGGCAACTCATAAACACATAATATTTTGTCTATGTAGAGATGATGGCAAGGATCTTCAACTAGTAGGCATAAACCACCTGAACATTGATATATATACATTATTTTGTCTATAATTTTACCCAATTCTTCTCCCCAATTTTGTGATAGCCAATTGTCTCATCTCTGCAACTCCCCAACAGGCCCGGGATAGCCGAAGGACACGCCCTCTGAAACATGACCCGCCAAGCCACACTGCTTATTAACACCTGCTCGCTTAACCCAGAAGCCAGCTGCCCCAATGTGTTGGAGGAAACACTGTTCAACTGACGACGGTCAGATTGCAGGCACCCGGCCCGCAAACAAGGAATCAATAGAGTGCAATGAGCCAAGGAAAGCCCCCTGGACAAACCCGGACGATGCTGGGCCAATTGTGCGCCGCCTTACGGGACCCGTTCACGGCCGGCTGTGACACAGCCTGGGATCAAACCCCAGCCTGTAGTGACGCATTAGACCGCCGCGCCAGCACTTGGGAAACATAGATCAGGGGTGGCCACCCCTCCTGGAGGAGGCAGGACATTCTTCCAGCATTATTTTAAAGAGAGTTCACCTAAATTACAAAATGTAAAATGTTTGTGTCCTTACCTTGAAAGCAGTCTATGGACAAGGAGACTGCAATCTATGATTTGGTTATCCACTACCATCAACCATTACTATTTCCTGTGCAGAGCCTTGGTGTACTGGTAACGCTCCCGGCACGTGTTGCATACAACTTTCCACCTGACAACAGGGATCAAACCCTACTTCCAACCTTCCCATTGTTTATAGCATTTGCCTGTCTCCTTATCTCACTTCATTACAGACCTGCCGCTGTGAAATATCTTCTTCATAACCAAAGGTTATCTTCACTGTTATTAGTCATTGAGTTGATTTGGTCATGTGATATTGACCATGGTGAACATGCCCCTACCAGTTTTTGTTTTATACAATATAGAGTATAATCCAATAGGCCTAAATTGTTTAGCTGTGTAGGAATTCCAGTCAAATTCAGATTCGTCTTGTGTTTCACATAATATGACTTATAATAACATGATATTATGAAGGAAAGGACATGTGAAGGTTCACTTGATATCAAGTTCCCAGTTCTGCCCCATCTTCATTACTCTGGGGGGGGCTGTTAAGTACCACATAATGTGGAGACACCCGCTTGTTTTTACAATATAGCCAATTGTGACTGCATCTGGCCCATCTAGTAGAAAGCACTCAGTTCTGCCTCCAGGACAAGACCCATGACAAACATCAACCTGCATAGTGACACCTGCTTGTTCTGGTCTGGTTACAGTCATTAATTCACATCATTCTGTTAACATTTATTTATTTACACTGATCACTGAGGACCTATGACAACACATCAAGATGACATATCAGTAGCCTAAGTAAGTGCTTTAGCAATAACAGTATGTTAAGGTTCATTAAAACATATCTTTAAATGTAGCTAAAATAACAAATAGTGCATTAACTTGTAGTATGTTATGTATTATGTTAGCTACCACAGGTACGTAGAACTGAAACGTAACCTTAGAGGAAAATGCTGTATTCAAACTATGAAACCACAATCAAGAAATTCCAATGCTTCTATTACACTGAGCACTTCATTCACTTTTCTTTTCACTGTGAAAGTCAATCAATAAATATGTAGCGTCGAGCATTTTCTTCACTACTGTCTTTCTTCTAACAGTATGAGGACAGCACTTCTAACTCCAGTAGAAAATAAGGTAGAGACCTGTTATCCAAACGTTTCTCCATTAGGGATTATTGTGTGTCACTGGACAGCCCCTGTAGTGTAGTCTGGGTAATGTGCTACTCATTGGGGCCTGGGGTGGATGTCTCATGTTCCATCTCTTCTTGGTTCTCTATGGATCCTGTGGAGTCACTGGACAGCCCCTGTAGTGTAGTCTGGGTAATGTGCTACTCATTGGGGTCTGGGGTGGATGTCTCATGTTCCATCTCTTCTTGGTTCTCTATGGATCCTGTGGAGTCACTGGACTGCCCCTGTAGTGTAGTCTGGGTAATGTGCTACTCATTGGGGCCTGGGGTGGATGTCTCATGCGCCATCTCTTCTTGGTCCTCTAGAAGGAGTCCTGTGGAGTCACTGGACTTTTCCTGTAGTGTAGTCTGGGTAATGTGCTACTCATTGGGGTCTGGGGTGGATGTCTCATCCATCTCCTCATCACTCTGGGTGGTTGTTTGGTTGGCATCTCCTTCTATCTCTGTGTCTGGTTCCGTCTGCTCTTCCCCTTCCACCCCCATCTCTCCTTCATTTCCCCCCTCATCCTCTGTGTTTGCAACCATACCTGTATTGTGGTCCATTTTCCCATCTCTGTTCTCTTTTCTCTCGTCTTTCTCCTCCCTGTCTCTTTATTCCTTCCTCTGTTCCCTTTCCCTTTATTCTTCCTCTTCATTATTCTGTCTACTCCCCTGGCTGGATGTCCTGTCCTCCTGTGTGTTGATTTGTCTGGTTCTTGTCTTTGTGGTCTGCTGTGTACTGTCCTTTCTCCTTCGTTCTTTATCTCTGGCTTTGCATCATTCCCCCTCTCCTCCGTTCTATCTCTATCCAGCTCCGTATCTTCTCCACCTTGCTTCTGTCTGAGGTTCTTTCCCTTCTCTTCATCTTTTCCCACCTTTATCTTCATTGTCTGTCTGGTTGTCCATCACAGATCCCTGCCGTGGCTCCTGAATCTGTTTGGTCTCCAGCTGGCTCTGTTGTGCCTGCTGAATCTGTTTGGTCTCGAGCTGGCTCTGTTGTGCCTGCTGAATCTGTTTGGTCTCGAGCTGGCTCTGTTGTGCCTGCTGAATCTGTTTGGTCTCGAGCTGGCTCTGTTGTGCCTGCTGAATCTGTTTGGCCTGGAGCTGGCTCTGTTGTGCCTGCTGAATCTGTTTGGTCTCGAGCTGGCTCTGTTGTGCCGTCTGTTTGGTCTCGAGCTGGCTCTGTTGTGCCGTCTGTTTGGCCTGGAGCTGGCTCTGTTGTGCCTGCTGAATCTGTTTGGCCTGGAGCTGGCTCTGTTGTGCCTGCTGAATCTGTTTGGTCTCGAGCTGGCTCTGTTGTACCTGCTGAATCTGTTTGGTCTCGAGCTGGCTCTGTTGTGCCTGCTGAATCTGTTTGGTCTCGAGCTGGCTCTGTTGTGCCGTCTGTTTGGTCTCGAGCTGGCTCTGTTGTGCCTGCTGAATCTGTTTGGCCTGGAGCTGGCTCTGTTGTGCCGTCTGTTTGGCCTCGAGCTGGCTCTGTTGTGCCTGCTGAATCTGTTTGGTCTCGAGCTGGCTCTGTTGTGCCTGCTGAATCTGTTTGGTCTCGAGCTGGCTCTGTTGTGCCGTCTGTTTGGTCTCGAGCTGGCTCTGTTGTGCCGTCTGTTTGGTCTCGAGCTGGCTCTGTTGTGCCGTCTGTTTGGTCTCGAGCTGGCTCTGTTGTGCCGTCTGTTTGGCCTCGAGTTGGCTCTGTTGTGCCTGCTGAGTCTGTCTCTCTCTCTGGAGCGGTTTCCTGGTTGGGTTCTGGTGTGTTCATGCCTAGCTGGGCTTCTTTGGATTCTGGTGTAACTAGTTTTGGTTGGGCCGGGTTGGGTTTGTCCTGTACAGGCTCTGTGTCTGTCACTGAAACACAGAATGAGATGATGGGTTGATACAAGACTACACAAATACTATTATATAGACATATTTGTCTTAACGATAACATGACTTACTATGTCATTGTCAGTCTCAATATTGAGTATTGTGTTTAATCTATCTGCCATGGGACATAAAATCACCTGTCTGTCTGTCTGAGAGACTGTCATTCTGTATGTACAGAGGGCTGTGACCACCACTTTTTGTTGGAGAGAAACATCTTCCAGCTGGTGCAGTGTGCTGTTTCCTGTTTGCGTCTGCATTCTGCTTGTTTAACAGCTCTATTACCTCCTTCACATTTCCTTTACACACAAAAACATTCATCCCCATTAATATTATATGTATTCAAAGTTCCTTATGCCCAAGGTAATAAACACCATATAAGGAGAACCTTTTGGTGTAGAAGTTATATTTCCAGTGTTCTCAGAAAAGTCATCCTCAGGATATTTGTTTCCGATTCAATTAAAACATAAACAAATAGTTTTATTCAGAAACTGTAAAGTGGTATTATTTTGTCTTAAAATATACAGTACCAGTCCAAAGTTTGGACACACTTACACATTCAAGGGTCTTTCTTTAATTTGACTATTTTCTACATCGTAGAAAAATAGTGAAGACATCAAAACTATGAAATAACACATATGGAATCACCAAAATAGTCTTAAACAAATCAAAATATATTTTAGATTCTTCAAAGTAGCCACCCTTTGCCTTGATGAATGCTTTGCACACTCTTGGCATTCTCTCAATCAGCGTCATGAGGTAGTCACCTGGAATGCATTTCAATTAACAGGTGAGCCTTGTTAAAAGTTCATTTGTGGAATTTCTATCCTTAATGCGTTTGAGCCAATCAGTTGTGTTGTGACAAGGTAGGGGTGTGATACAAAAGATAGCCCTATTTGGTAAAAGACCAAGTCCATATTATGGCAAGAACAGCTCAAATAAGCAAAGAGAAACGACAGTCCATCATTACTTTAAGACATGAAGGTCAGTCAATCCAGAAAAGTGCAGTCTTCAAGTGCAGTCGCAAAAACCTGGCTCAGGAGGACCGCCACAGGAAAGGAAGACCCAGAGTTACCTCTGCTGCAGAGGATAAGTTCATTAGACTTAACTGCAACTCAGATTGCAGCCCAAATAAATGCTTCACAGAGTTCAAGAAACAGACATCTCCACATCAACTGTTCAGAAGAGACTGTGTGAATCAGGCCTTCATGGTCAAATTGCTGCAAAGAAACCACTACAAAAGGACATCAATAATAAGAAGAGGCTTGCTTGGGCCAAGAAACACGAGCAATGGACATTAGAACAGTGAATCTGTCCTTTTGGTCTGATGAGTCCAAATTTGAGATTGTTGGTTCTAACTGCCTTGTCTTTGTGAGACACAGAGTAGGTGGATGGATGATCTCTGCATTTGTGCTTCCCACCCTGAAGCATGGAGGAGGAAGTGTGATGGTGCTTTGCTGGTGACACTGTCAGTGATTTGTTTTGGTATTCAAGGCACACTTAAATCTCAATCAGCAGCGATACGCCATCCCATCTGGTTTGTGCTTAGTGCGACTATCATTTGCTTTTCAACAGGACAATGACCCAACACACCTCCAGGCTGTGTAAGGGCTATTTGACAAAGGAGAGTGATGGAGTGCCTCATCAGATGAACTGGCCTCCACAACCACCCGACCTCTACCCAATTGAGATGGTTTGGGATGAGTTGGACCGCAGAGTGAAGGAAAAGCAAACAACAAGTGCTCAGTATATGTGGGAACTCCTTCAAGACTGTTGGAAAAGCATTCCAGGTGAAGCTGGTTGAGAATGCCAAGAGTGTGCAAAGCTGTCATCAAGGCAAAGAGTACTTTGAAGTAACTCAAATCTGAAATATATTCTGATTTGTTTAGCACTTTTTTGGTTACTACATGATTCCATATGTGTAATTTCATAGTTTTGATGTCTTCACTATTATTCTACAATGTAGAAAATAGTAAAAATAAAGAAAAACCCTTGAATGAGAAGGTGTGTCCAAACTTTTGACTGGTAATGTATGTGATGGCCAAACAATGTCTATTGCAAATGATGTCTAAGATCAAAATAACATTTTTACAGCTAAAACAACCTTGTACTGTAACTTCCAACAGCCCCGCCTCCTCCTCCGATTTTTTCAGTGCAGCTTTAGCCGCTGGTCATCCACCACAGAGTGAAAAAGACAAGAGGGATAAAGGACAGTGTTAGACATATGGAAGTGATGTGGATGAACATACTGTAACATGTATATGTCTAACCAGAAATACTATGTAGTTACTTTGCTTTGTTTGCTAGTTGTACTATTTTCTCTCCCGTTTACAACTCTAATCTCTAATCTCAGATCCAAGGTCAACGACCTTGTAACAAGTCAGCTGGCATCATTGGGACTGTGATCATCTGAAAGCTCAGCACACGCCAGGGGATTTTGATTTTATTTGGATCTCCTTTAGTCCCCATTTGGACTAATCTTCCAAGAGTACTTAAACATTAAAATACAATTTATAATACGAACACATTTCCACATATAACACACTATTACAAACATAATATACTAACATAATGACCCAATAAATACTCAATCTAAAAAATATTGATTCTTCATCTACTATAGTCCCACAACATTTATATGTATTATATTTAAATCGTTTTAAAATAATGTTTAAATGTATATATTGAAAGGTTTCTGGTTTGCTCAGTTAATTTATTCCATTTCTTTATTGCTCTAAATCGAAATGTTATTTTGCCTATTTCTCTTTTCTGTCTGGACAACGCATAGATGGTGAACAATCTATTCCTAGTATTTACGGAATGTCTGTCTCTTACCAACTGAATACCGTTGTGAATAGAACTTGGCCGTTTTAAATGATGTATATTATGAAATAAAATAAGCATGTTTTTTTCAATTATCTTGTCGATTGATGACCAACCAAGAACATTGAGCATGACTGCAACAAAAGAACCATATCGCCACCTTAAAACAATCCTTGCTGCTTTGTTCTGTGCATTCTGCAGCCTCCTAACTTCACTTGGTGATGCATTTCCCCAGACCACAGAACAGTAGTTCACCTGACTCTCAATTAATGCTTGTGTTATTTGCTGAATAATTTTTCCTGGTAAATATTTAGCTATCCTTCTGATTATGCATGCTGTTTTAATAGTTTTTTTTTTATACATAGATTAGTTATTTGAGACGACCATGATAAGCAGTTGTCTAGCTGCACTTCCAATAGTTTGGTTTCTGCCACTTCTTCAATTTGTACTCCTCCCATACTTAATTGTATCCCATGCTGTTTTGGCCTTTTCCTAGTGGAACAGACCAACATAACTTTGGTTTTCTTGGTGTTTAAAACAAGTTTGTTTTGGCAAACCCACTCCCTGATATTCTCCAAATCTCCTTGTAAAGCTTGATGTACCTGTTGAACCGATTGTCTTGCTACATAAATTGTAGCATCATCTGCAAATATAGTAGCTTGAGTTTCAGCTAAGGCATAAGGAAGATCGTTGGCATATATTAAATAATCAAATCAAATCAAATTTTATTTGGTTAGCAGATGTTAATGCGAGTGTAGCGAAATGCTTGTGCTTCTAGTTCCGACAATGCAGTAATAACTAACAAGTAATCTAACCTAACAGTTCCACAACTACTACCTTATACACACAAGTGTAAAGGGATAAAGAATATGTACAGTGGGGAGAACAAGTATTTGATACACTGCCGATTTTGCAGGTTTTCCTACTTACAAAGCATGTAGAGGTCTGTCATTTTTATCATAGGTACACTTCAACTGTGAGAGACGGAATCTAAAACAAAAATCCAGAAAATCACATTGTATGATTTTTAAATAATTAATTTGCATTTTATTGCATGACATAAGTATTTGATCACCTACCAACCAGTAAGAATTACGGCTCTCACAGACTTGTTAGTTTTTCTTTAAGAAGCCCTCCTGTTCTCCACTCATTACCTGTATTAACTGCACCTGTTTGAACTCGTTACCTGTATAAAAGACACCTGTCCACACACTCAATCAAACAGATTCCAACCTCTCCACAATAGCCAAGACCAGAGAGCTGTGTAAGGACATCAGGGATAAAATTGTAGACCTGCACAAGGCTGGGATGGGCTACAGGACAATAGGCAAGCAGCTTGGTGAGAAGGAAACAACTGTTGGCGCAATTATTAGAAAATAGAAGAAAATAGAAGAAGTTCAAGATGATGGTCAATCACCCTCGGACTGGGGCTCCATGCAAGATCTCACCTCGTGGGGCATCAATGATCATGAGGAAGGTGAGGGATCAGCCCAGAACTACACGGCAGGACCTGGTCAATGACCTGAAGAGAGCTGGGACCACAGTCTCAAAGAAAACCATTAGTAACACACTACGCCGTCATGGATTAAAATCCTGCAGCGCACGCAAGGTCCCCCTGCTCAAGCCAGCGCATGTCCAGGCCCGTCTGAAGTTTGCCAATGACCATCTGGATGATCCAGAGGAGGAATGGGAGAAGGTCATGTGGTCTGATGAGACAAAAATAGAGCTTTTTGGTCTAAACTCCACTCGCCGTGTTTGGAGGAAGAAGAAAGATGAGTACAACCCCAAGAACACCATCCCAACCGTGAAGCATGGAGGTGGAAACATCATTCTTTGGGGATGCTTTTCTGCAAAGGGGACAGGACGACTGCACCGTATTGAGGGGAGGATGGATGGGGCCATGTATTGCGAGATCTTAGCCAACAACCTCCTTCCCTCAGTAAGAGCATTGATGATGGGTCGTGGCTGGGTCTTCCAGCATGACAACGACCCGAAACACACAGCCAGGGCAACTAAGGAGTGGCTCCGTAAGAAGTATCTCAAGGTCCTGGAGTGGCCTAGCCAGTCTCCAGACCTGAACCCAATAGAAAATCTTTGGAGGGAGCTGAAAGTCCGTATTGCCCAGCGACAGCCCCGAAACCTGAAGGATCTGGAGAAGGTCTGTATGGAGGAGTGGGCCAAAATCCCTGCTGCAGTGTGTGCAAACCTGGTCAAGAACTACAGGAAACGTATGATCTCTGTAATTGCAAACAAAGGATGTATCAAATACTTATGTCATGCAATAAAATGCTAATTAATTACTTAAAAATCATACAATGTGATTTTCTGGATTTTTGTTTTAGATTCCGTCTCTCACAGTTGAAGTGTACCTATGATAAAAATTACAGACCTCTACATGCTTTGTAAGTAGGAAAATATGCAAAATCAGCAGTGTATCAAATACTTGTTCTCCCCACTGTACATAAAGATATATGAATGAGTGATGGTACAGAACGGCATAGGCAAGATGCAGTAGAAGGTATAGAGTACAGTCTATACATATGAGATGAGTAATGTAGGGTATATAAACATAAAGTGGCATAGTTTAAAGTGGCTAGTGATACATGTATTACATAAAGATGGCAAGATGCAGTAGATGATATAGAGTACAGTATATACATATACATATGAGATGAGTAATGTAGGGTATGTAAACATTATATTAAGTGGCATTGTTTAAAGTGGCTAGTGATACATTTTTACATAATTTCCATCAATTCCCATTATTAAAGTGGCTGGAGTTGTATGTTGGCAGCAGCCACTAAATGTTAGTGGTGGCTGTTTAACAGTCTGATGGCCTTGAGATAGAAGCTGTTTTTCAGTCTCTCGGTCCCTGCTTTGATGCACCTGTACTGACCTCGCCTGCTGGATGATAGCGGGGTGAACAGGCAGTGGCTCGGGTGGTTGTTGTCCTTGATGATCTTTATGGCCTTCCTGTGACATCGGGTGGTGTAGGTGTCCTGGAGGGCAGGTAGTTTGCTCCCGGTGATGCGTTGTGCAGACCTCACTACCCTCTGGAGAGCCTTACGGTTGTGGGCGGAGCAGTTGCCGTACCAGGCGGTGATACAGCCCGACAGGATGCTCTCGATTGTGCATCTGTAGAAGTTTGTGAGTGCTTTTGGTGACAAGCCGAATTTCTTCAGCCTCCTGAGGTTGAAGAGGTGCTGCTGCGCCTTCTTCACATTTTACATTAAATTTTTTCCATTTACATTTTAGTCATTTAGCAGACGCTCTTATCCAGAGCGACTTACAGTAGAGTGCATACATTTTATTACATTTTTACATACTGAGACAAGGATATCCCTACCGGCCAAACCCTCCCTAACCCGGACGACGCTATGCCAATTGTGCGTCGCCCCACGGACCTCCCGGTTGCGGCCGGCTGCGACAGAGCCTGGGCGTGAACCCAGAGACTCTGGTGGCGCAGCTAGCACTGCGATGCAGTGCCCTAGACCACTGCGCAACGCTGTCTGTGTGGGTGGACCAATTCAGTTTGTCCGTGATGTGTACACCGAGGAACTTAAAAGTTTCCACCTTCCACCTTCTCCACTACTGTCCCGTCGATGTGGATAGGGGGGTGCTCCCTCTGCTGTTTCCTGAAGTCCACAATCATCTCCTTTGTTTTGTTGACGTTAAGTGTGAGGTTATTTTCCTGACACCACACCCCGAGGGCCCTCACCTCCTCCCTGTAGGCCGTCTCGTCGTTGTTGGTAATCAAGCCTACCACTGTAGTGTCGTCCGCAAACTTGATGATTGAGTTGGAGGCGTGCATGGCCACGCAGTCGTGGGTGAACAGGGAGTACAGAAGAGGGCTCAGAACGCACCCTTGTGGGGCCCCAGTGTTAAGGATCAGCGGGGTGGAGATGTTGTTACCTACCCTCACCACCTGGGGGCGGCCCGTCAGGAAGTCCAGGACCGAGTTGCACAGGGCGGGGTCGAGACCCAGGGTCTCGAGCTTGATGACGAGTTTGGAGGGTACTATGGTGTTAAATGCTGAGCTGTAGTCGATGAACAGCATTCTCACATAGGTATTCCTCTTGTCCAGATGGGTTAGGGCAGTGTGCAGTGTGGTTGCGATTGCGTCGTCTGTGGACCTATTGGGTCGGTAAGCAAATTGGAGTGGGTCTAGGGTGTCAGGTAGGGTGGAGGTGATATGGTCCTTGACTAGTCTCTCAAAGCACTTCATGATGACGGAAGTGAGTGCTACGGGGCGGTAGTCGTTTAGCTCATTTACCTTAGCTTTCTTGGGAACAGGAACAATGGTGGCCCTCTTGAAGCATGTGGGAACAGCAGACTGGGATAAGGATTGATTGAATATGTCCTTAAACACACCAGCCAGCTGGTCTGCGCATGCTCTGAGGACGCGGCTGGGAATGCCGTCTGGGCCTGAAGCCTTGCGAGGGTTAACACGTTTAAATGTTTTACTCACCTCGGCTGCAGTGAAGGAGAGCCCGTAGGTTTTGGTAGCGGGCCTTGTCAGTGGCACTGTATTGTCCTCAAAGCGAGCAAAAAAGTTATTTAGTCTGTCTGGGAGCAAGACATCCTGGTCCGCGACGGGGCTGGTTTTCTTTTTGTAATCCGTGATTGACTGTAGACCCTGCCACATACCTCTTGTGTCTGAGCTGTTGAATTGCGACTCTACTTTGTCTCTATACTGGCACTTAGCTTGTTTGATTGCCTTGCGGAGGGAATAGCTACACTGTTTGTATTCGGTCATGTTTCCGGTCACCTTGCCCTGGTTAAAAGCAGTGGTTCGCGCTTTCAGTTTCACGCGAATGCTGCCATCAATCCACGGTTTCTGGTTTGGGAATGTTTTAATCGTTGCTGTGGGTACGACATCGTCAATGCACTTTCTAATGAACTCGCTCACCGAATCAGCGTATTCGTCAATGTTGTTGTTGGAAGCAATGCGGAACATATCCCAATCCACGTGATCGAAGCAGTCTTGAAGCGTGGAATCAGATTGGTCGGACCAGCGTTGAACAGACCTGAGCGCGGGAGCTTGCTGTTTTAGTCTCTGTTTGTAGGCTGGAAGCAACAAAATGGAGTCGTGGTCAGCTTTTCCGAAAGGAGGGCGGGGGAGGGCCTTATATGCGTCGCGGAAGTTAGTATAACAATGATCCAAGGTTTTACCAGCCCTGGTAGCACAATCGATATGCTGATAGAATTTAGGGAGTTTTGTTTTCAGATTAGCCTTGTTAAAATCCCCAGCTACGATGAATGCAGCCTCAGGGTGTGTGGTTTCCAGTTTACATAAAGTCAGATAAAGTTTGTTCAGGGCCATCGATGTGTCTGCTCTGGGGGGGAATATATACGGCTGTGATTATAATCGAAGAGAATTCCCTTGGTAGATAATGCGGGCGACATTTGATTATGAGGAATTCTAAATCAGGTGAACAGAATGACTTGAGTTGCTGTATGTTGTTATGATCACACCACGTCTCGTTAATCATAAGGCATACACCCCCGCCCCTCTTCTTACCAGAAAGATGTTTGTTTCTGTCTGCGCGATGCGTGAAGAAAGCAGCTGGCTGCACCGACTCTGTTAGCGTCTCTCGAGTGAGCCATGTTTCCGTGAAGCAAAGAACGTTACAGTCTCTGATGTCTCTCTGGAATGTTACCCTTGCTCGGATTTCATCAACCTTGTTGTCAAGAGACTGGACATTGGCGAGTAGTATGCTAGGGAGTGGAGCGTGATGTGCCCGTCTCCGAAGCCTGACCAGAAGACCGCTTCGTTTGCCCCTTTTACGGCGTCGTTATTTAGGGTCGCCGGCTGGGATCAGATCCATTGTACTGGGTGGAAGACAAAACACAGGATCCGCTTCGGGAGAGTCATATTCCTGGTTGTAATGATGGTGAGTTGACGTTGCTCTTATATTCAGTAGTTCCTCCCGACTGTATGTAGTGAAACCTCAGATTACCTGGGGTACCAATGTAAGAAATAACACATAAAAAAATAAAATACTGCATAGTTTCCTAGGAACGCGAAGCGAGGCGGCTCTCTCTGTCGGCGCCGGAAGTGGCCCAAGGCAGCTGCCCTGCGGTGTTCCACAGTTTAACACATGAGGGGAAGAAAACGAACCATTGATATAGGTGGACTGTTTCCTGTCAGTTAGATATGACTGTACCCAATTCAATGCTACCTCCTTAAAACCATAATGCATTAATTTTGTCAAAATTATTTCATGATCCACTAAATCAAATGCTGCACTGAAATCTAAAAATAGTACACCCACAAACTTGCCATTATCCATAGCATTGAGCCACTGGTCAGTCATGTCAACCAATGCAGTGGTATTGGAATGGCTTTTGCGATAAGCATGCTGATTGGCTGTAATCAGATAATTATTTTCCATGTACTCCCATATTTGTCTACTCACAATACCCTCCAATATCTTACTGCGTGTAGGGAGTAGACTAATTGGTCGACTATTGGCAGGAGTAATGGGTTCTTTCCAGTCTTTCGGAATAGGACACAGTTTCACATGCTTCCATACATTTGCAAACATCCCCTTTTCCAATGACCAATTAAATATGTATCTCAGTGGAACTGCAATCTGGGGAGCAGCACAGCGAAGCAAAAAATTGTCCATAAGACCATAACCTGTAGATTTACCATCCGATAATGACTTCAATAGGTTTAACACCTCCATTACTGACACAGATTGCAGATTAAAAGAGCAGATCTTGTTGCTCATAATATGTTCATCAATCCATTGGACAATAGCTTGTTTGGAAGAATGTATGTTTACATTGTTGCTCAGTAATTTAATTTTCTTTGAAAAAAATCTGCAAAATGATTGGCAATATCAACTGGTTTTGTTATTATTCTCCCGTCAACCTCCACACTAGATGGTCATGATGAGGTACCAAGTAAGCCCTTAACTGTGTTCCATACCTTTTTAGATTTTTTTTTACAATCAATAAAGCATTGTTGTAAAATAACTTCTTTTTCTTTCGATTCAATTTAACTGCATAATTACGTAATGTTCTATAATTCTGTTAATCAATTTCTAATTTTGACTTGGCTGCTAAGACTTTTGAAATAGAAATAGCTCATGAGTAAATGTTTTAAAATTTCTCTTGACCACAATCCTAGGGGGTTTCTTTGGAACCTTGGTGTTCATGGTTATGGTCACAATATTATGGTCTGTCCAACCCACTGGCATTGATCTGGCTTTTAAGCATTGCAATGGTATATTACAGAAAATCAGATCAATGTGTGTCTGAACGATGACCCAACTTAATTGAAGATCTAGTAGTTTTATTAACCATTTGTTTCAAACAACAGTTCTCTGCATATCTCATCAATTTTGTTCTATTCGAATTATTGTGATCCTTCCAATTTATATTAAAATCACCCAAGATAAATACATATCTGTTACTATCTGTGGCCTGGTCAAACCCAGTGCATAAGTTATCCAGATAGGACACCTTAGAGCTAGGAGGTCTATACACACATCCTACCAATATGGCTGCCTGGTGAAGCAGATGTACTTGAGCCCATAGTGCCTCTATTTGACATACATTAAGGTCATCCCTCCTCTTAAAAGGTATATGATTCTGAATGTACAGAGCTACACCCCCACCATTCCTATTCATGTTCCTCCTAAGTAGACTATATCCTTGAATGTTAATTTTCTCATCATTTACAGATGCATCTCAATGCGTTTCGGTCAAGGCCAAGATATGAATATTATTTATGTTGACCAAGTTAAAAACCTCATGTATTTTGTTGGGAAGGCTACATACATTAACCTGAGCTATATGCAGCCCTTTCCTTGTCAAGTGGA
Organism: Salvelinus alpinus; assembly: GCF_045679555.1. Taxonomy (NCBI): domain Eukaryota; kingdom Metazoa; phylum Chordata; class Actinopteri; order Salmoniformes; family Salmonidae; genus Salvelinus; species Salvelinus alpinus. The sequence continues at coordinate 21,867,893 of NC_092105.1, read as the reverse complement.
GATCAATAGAGCATGTATTAGTTATAGTTGAAGTTGTCATGATACACTACAACACACAAACTCACATTTGAACATTGAATTAAAACAGCCAGGGAGTTACTCTAGAGTTCCGATACAACTGCCCGTTGATGTAAAGTTTATCCATAACCATGGAAACTTTTTGATTCAGGCAATGCTTATCATTAATGAATAGGATACCGTTTTATCTCCTTTCATTGATCTCTGTGGGGAAGTGATCATTTACTCCCAAATCAGTGTTTCTGAGTTCTCTGCCGCTGTTCTTCGTCATTTCCTTTTGCTTAAAATTGTCAAAACATCAATAATAGCCCGTGGCCTATTCCCAGAGGCCTGACCCATTCTGTAGTCTGGAGAAAGTGACATTACGCACAACATCAGTGGGCAGTTTCAGTTGAGTTGACATAAAGTCTCGGACAGTGTCCTCACAGCTTCTGCTGTTGTCATTCTCTGGTATCCCTGAAAAGATTAGCTTGTTAGCATTGATCGACACTGTACATCAAGCAAGGTTCATTTAAGTTGTTTGTTCTCCCTTTGCACCACCTCCACCTTGCTATGAATAGAGTCTACAGTACCTTTCAGCGCCGTGTTCTCTTTCCTTAGATCATCAATCTGACGTTGGCTGAATTCTAGACTAGCACATAATGCATTGATGTCGTCTCGTAATATATCCAAGATATCAAGTTTGGCAAGCCTTTCATTGATGGATTTTAACAAGTCAACATCCATATCAGTAAACCTCTCCCCACTCGCCCTCTTACTAGGGGATGGTTTGGTTCCATCGTTGATACCTATTGGCCAACCTGGTTTTGGTTTGTTTTGTTGATTGGGTTGGTTGTCCTTAACAATGCTTGAATCCTCCGAAACCAGCGACATGTTTCTTTGAGTTCGTAAGTATCTCTCGTCAATGAATCGTTCAAGCTCTTCAATTGATTCTGAATCATCCAGCGTGTTTACACGCAGATGTCACGCCCTGACCTTAGAGAGCCGTTTTATTTCTCTATTTGGTTAGGTCAGGGTGTGATGTGGGGTGGGCATTCTATGTTTTTGTTTTCTATGATTTTGTATTTCTATGTTTTGGCAGGGTATGGTTCTCAATCAGGGACAGCTGTCTATCGTTGTCTCTGATTGGGAACCATACTTAGGTAGCCCTTTTCCCTCCTTTCTTTGTGGGTAGGTAACTTTGTTTGTGGCATATAGCCCTTAAGCTTCACGGTTGTTTTGTATTGTTTATTGTTTTTGTCGGCGTCATCCTAATAAAAAGGAATATGTGCACTGACCACGCTGCGCTTTGGTCTACTTCATTCAACGGCCGTGACAGCAGAGTTAAACACACAAACAAACTGTTCAGCCGCAACTGAAAACCGCTGGTTGAAAGTCGGAGTAGTAGGGAGGAAATGGATTGACACTGGTCTAGACAGATCATTAGAATGAGGGGCTTTTCCTCCCATAATACTGAAGTATGTCCCATATATTTCCTGGAAATATGATTTTGTCATAGGACATAGGATGGTCTTACGTTTCTTGCCTTTCCTCCAGCACCACAGGAGAAATGCCAGAACGACCACTAAGACAAGGAGAAGGAGGATGGACAGAACCACAGCCAGGACCCTGGATGAGCCTCCCTCTGCACAGAAACACCATTAAAACAACTTGGATCAGCAGCATTTCCACACTTAATAAGACCTGAATTAAGCAGTCATAACACTATGAACTATATAGTAATGTAAGTGATTGTAACGTATGAATATCCTGGATCTGCAAAAAATATGTTTAGCATGCTCACTATAACATTGTATTCACAACAATCTCATTCTATGTCTTTCTGAACTAAAGTTGAAGTCAGAAGTTTACATTCACCTTAGCCAAATACATTTAAACTCAGTTTTCACAATTCCTAACATTTAATCCTAGTAAACATTCCCTGTCTTAGGTCAGTTAGGATCACCACTGTATTTTAAGAATGTGAAATGTCAGAATAATAGTAGAGAGAATGATTTATTTCAGCTTTTCATTTCTTTCATCACATTCCCAGTGGGTCAGAATTTTACATACACTCTTAGTATTTGTTAGCATTGCCTTTACATTTTTTAACTTGGGTCAAACATTTCGGGTAGCCTTCCACAAGCTTCCGACAATAAGTTGGGTGAATTTTGGCCCATTCCTCCTGACAGAGCTGGTGTAACTGAATCAGGTTTGTAGGCCTCCTTGCTTGCACACGTTTTTTCAGTTCTGCAAACACATTTTCTATAGGATTGAGGTCAGGGCTTTGTGATGGCACTCCAATACCTTGACTTTGTTGTCCTTAAGCCATTTTGTCACAACTTTGGAAGTATGCTTGGGGTCATTGTCCTTCTGGAAGACCCATTTGCGACCAAGCTTTAACTTCCTGACTGATGTCTTGAGATGTTGCTTCAATATATCCACATAATTTTCCTGAATCATGATGACATCTATTTTGTGAAGTGCACCAGTCCCTCCTGCAGCAAAGTACCCCCACAACATGATGCTGCCACTCCCGTGTTTCACGGTTGGGATGGTGTTCTTCGGCTTGCAAGCCTCCCCTTTTTTTCTCCCAACATAATGATGGCAATTATGGCCAAACAGTTCTATTTTTGTTTCATCAGACCAAAGGACATTTCTCCAAAAAGTACGATCTTTGTCCCCATGTTCAGTTGCAAACCGTAGTCTGGCTTTTTTTATGGCGGTTTTGGAGCAGTGGCTTCTTCCTTGCTGAGCGGCCTTTCAGGTTATTTCAATATAGGACTTGTTTTACTGTGGATATAGATACTTTTGTACCTGTTTCCTCCAGCATCTTCACATGGTCCTTTGCTGTTGTTCTGGGATTGATTTGCACTTTTTGCACCAAAGTACGTTCATCTCTAGGAGACAGAACGCATCTCCTTCCTGGGCGGTATGACGGCTGCGTGGTCCCATGGTGTTTATACCTGCGTACTATTGTTTGTACAGATGAATGTGGTACCTTCAGGCGTTTGGAAATTGCTCCCAAGGATGAACCAGACTTGTAGAGGTATACAATTTTTTTTCTTGGCTGATTTCTTTTGATTTTCCCATGATGTCAAGCAAAGAGGCACTGCGTTTGAAGGTAGGCCTTGAAATACATCCACAGGTACACCTCCAATTGACTCAAATTATGTCAATTACCATATCAGAAGCTTCTAAAGCCATGACATTTTTCTGCAATTTTCCAAGCTGTTTAACTTCTTATGGGCAGGTGGGACGGTAGAAATTGCAGAGCGCAAAATTCAAACTACAGTATTAGAAATATTTAACTTTCATAAAATCACAAGTGTAATACATCAAATAAAGCTTAACTTCTTGTTAATCCAGCTGCGGTGTCAGATTTCAAAAAGGCTTTACGGCGAAAGCAAACCATGGGATTATATGAGTACAGTGCCCAGCATACAAACAACCATTTCAACCAGGCAGGTGCAACACGAAAGTCAGAAATAACAATATAAAAAATGCCTTACCTTTGATGATCTTCTTCTGTTGGCACTCCAAAAGGTCCCAGTTACTTCACAAATGGTTATTTTGTTCGATAATGTCCTTCTTTATATCCTTAACTTCTTTGGGCTGCAAGCCCGATGTCGGTACACTTATGACAACAGCCAGCTCAAGTGCAGGGCGCGAAATTCAAAATATATTTTTTTGAAATATTTAACTTTCACACATTAACAAGTCCAATACAGCAAATGAAAGATAAACATCTTGTGAATCCAGCCAACATGTTCGATTTTTAAAATGTTTTACAGCGAAAACACCACGTATATTTATGTTAGCTCACCACCAAATACAAAAAAGGACAGACATTTTTCACAGCACAGGTAGCATGCACAAAACCAACCTAACTAACCAAGAACCAACCAAACTAACCAAGAAACAACTTCATCAGATGACAGTCTTATAACATGTTATACAATAAATCTATGTTTTGTTCGAAAAATGTGCATATTTGAGGTATAAATCAGTTTTACATTGCAGCTACCATCACAGCTACCGTCACAAATAGCACCGAAGCAGCCAGAGTAATTACAGACACCAACGTGAAATACCTAAATACTCATCATAAAACATTTCTGAAAAATACATGGTGTACAGCAAATGAAAGACAAGCATCTTGTGATTCCAGCCAATATTTCCGATTTCTTAAGTGTTTTACAGCGAAAACACAATATAGCATTATATTAGCTTACCACAATAGCCAGAAACACAAGCCATTTACCAGCAGCAAAAGTTAGCGATCGTAACAAACCAGCAAAAGATATATAATTTTTGACTAACCTTGATAAGCTTCATCAGATGACAGTCCTATAACATCGGGTTATACATACACTTATGTTTTGTTCGAAAATGTGCATATTTAGAGCTGAAATCAGTGGTTATACATTGTGCTAACGTAGCATCTTTTTCCCACAACGTCCGGATATTTTTCTGACACTCACATATTCTGACCAAATAACTATTCATAAACATTACTAAAAAATACATGTTGTATAGGAAATGATAGATACACTAGTTCTTAATGCAATCGTCGTGTTAGATTCTAAAAATAACTTCATTACGGCATGCAGTTTACGTTATGGCGAGAGCGTGCCCAAAATCTGGGCGCAAACTACTAGTTCACATGTTCGACAGATATATGAAATAGCATCATAAAATGGGTCCTACTTTTGATGATCTTCCATCAGAATGTTGTACAAGGGGTCCTTTGTCGGGAACAATCGTTGTTTGGTTTTAGAATGTCCTCTTCTCCAGTCAATTAGCACGGAAAGCTAGCAAAGTGGCGCGAAGCTCTCCTTCCTGAACAAACGCAGACAAAGCAACACGCCTAACGTCCCGAAAAAAATTCAATAATCTAATAAAACTATATTGAAAAAACATACTTTACGATGATATTATCACATTTATCAAATAAAATCAAAGCCGGAGATATTAGTCGTCTATAACGACAGCTTTACAGAAGGCAATACCAGGTCCCTTCTCGCGTGTTCCAGAAAACAGGAAATTGGGGTCACGTCATGCCAAGAGCTTTTATTCAACCTCAGATCATGTTATACACTCCATTTCTTCTCTCACTGCCTGTTGACATCTAGTGGAAGGCGTATGAAGTGCATGTATACTAATAAATATCAAGCACATTTATAGGCAGGCCCTAGAACAGAGCATCGATTTCAGATTTTCCACTTCCTATCAGGAAGTTTGCTGCAAAATGAGTTCTGTTTTACTCACAGATATAATTCAAACGGTTTTAGAAACTAGAGAGTGTTTTCTATCCAATAGTAATAATAATATGCATATTGTACGAGCAAGAATTGAGTACGAGGCCGTTTGAAATGGGCACCTTTTATCCAGGCTACTCAATACTGCCCCTGCAGCCCAAAGAGGTTAACTCAGTTTAGCTGGCGCTTCAGTCAACAATACACCCAGTTTCCCTCCATCAAAATGCATACAAAATGAATCCCAAACGTTACGAATAAACTTTTCCAAACAAGTCAAACAACGTTTATAATCAAACCTTTAGGTACCCCAATACGCATATAAACGATAAAATTTAAGACGGAGAATCGTTATTGTCTTTACCGGAGAAAAATACCAAAGAACCCGTTCTCTTCCACGCACTTGGAAACACTACAACCAAAATGGGAGCCACCTAGAAAAACTACAATTTCTGGCTCATTTTTCCAAAAACCAGCCTGAAACTCTTTCTAACAACTGTTGACATCTAGTGGAAGCCCCAGGAACTGCAATCTGGGAGGACTTGGCCTTATAATTAAAGTGATAGCCAAATAGAGGTAGGCTGAATTTTTTGGGGGGGGGGTGGTTTGTCCTCAGGGTTTCGCCTGCCATATCAGTTCTGTTATACTCACAGACATAATCTTAACAGTTTTAGAAACTTTAGAGTGTTTTCTATCCAAATCTACCAATTATATGCACATCCTGGCTTCTGGGCCTGAGTAACAGGCAGTTTACTTTGGGCACGCATTTCATCCGGGCGTCAAAATTAAATTAAAGGCACAGTCAACTTAGTGTATATAAACTTCTGACCCACTGGAATTGTGATACAGTGAATTGTTGGAAAAATTACTTGTGTCATGCACAAAGTAGATGTCCTAACCGATTTGCCAAAACTATAGTTTGTTAATAAGACATTTGTGGAGTGGTAGAAAAACAAGTTATAATGACTCCAACCTAAGTGTATGTAAACTTCCGACTTCAACTGTATGTTCTCACTGTCAATAAATGTACAGAATCTACATGTAATGCAAATGTGTTGGCAGCATTAAATAATACATCCAAATTGTGAACATGACAGAGAATGAAAGTGAGAGTACGGTGTATTACTGTAACTACAGTTTAGAAGTGTTATCTTACCAGTGTGGCAGTCCTTCAGGGTGAACTCTGCAGTTCTCTCACTAACAGGGTTTTTCACCACACATGTGTAGACAGAATCCTGGTTCTCAGATTCCTGGTTCTCCACCCCAGGTATGAACAGTTCAGGTCCTGGACTCTCTGACCCCCCAGGACTACTCCAGATGAACTGGGTCAGGGGCTGGAGGTCAGCTGAGCACAGCAGGGTTCTGTCCATGTTCTCTGGGTTTGTGTTGTCGACCACACAGGTTACGCTGGGCTGTGCCACATTATCTACACACATGTGCACACACACACACACACACACACACACACACACACACACACACACACACACACACACACACACACACACACACACACACACACACACACACACACACACACACACACACACACACACACACACAGCAAAGTGAGAAGCCGTTTTCACCTCAACTGATCTGAAGAGAGGTGTGTCTTGATGTGGGTGAAAACCTGTCCAGCAACTTTGAACATTTGTAATAAAGATGTAATGATGATAAGGGGGAGTTTCAATATCACGCTGGAACGAGATTTCAAGAGCTAGGTGAGAATATGTGGGTCCTGACTCATTAGATACAGTAACCAAGGTATACAATTAGATTTTTTTCAACTATACTGGCATCACTTAATCAGCCGTTGACAAGGCTTAATGATACTTTTTTAAACACCCTTACTGATACTGTAAATAAACACACTGTATACACACAAACCTGACATGAAGGCATTTAAACAGCAACATTACACACTTACCAATAACGTCCACCTCATGATGAGAGTACTGCAGCTTGCCCTTGACGACAGCCTCCAACTCATAGGGCCCACTGTCTGCATCAGTGAGACCTTTTATAGTTAGCGCTCCAGAGTCCCAGTCCAGGATGGTCCTGCCTTTATACCTGCCATACTCCACATTCTGACTCCCATCAAACTCCACCACCTTGTTCCCAATGTGTTTCCACAGGATGTCCTCAGGCTGTCCTGAGACCTTGGGGGTCAGGGTGATCTCTCCTCCCAGGCCACCATACTGCTGTTCACCTGTCACCTCCACTGAGCACAGAAACAGGAGGATCAGGTGAAAACACATTGAAAACACCCTAACTTCTGTGGCTGTAATGTAATGTAGGCTAATGGTCTTCTCTCAGACCACTAAGGACAGTTCAGGTTTCAGCAGTGTTTGAGTTTATTTTATTTTTACAGGGACAGTGCACATTAATCAACGTTTCAGTAAAAGTGCCGGTTTTAGCCAGCTGGCTAATTTTCAACCGCAGTCCCTGGGCAGGTTATTAAAAACAATTATAATATAGACAATCATTGAGCAGTGAGCACACGCAGAGCAACATAGGACAAGCAAGACATAGCATACAGACAGAGCAACATAGGACAAGCAAGACGTAGCATACAGACAGAGCAACATAGAACAAAAAACTAGCAAGACAAAATTCATAAAAGCAACAAAGTGTTTCCACACCTCACAAGCTACAGACAACATACAACATGGAAAGCAGCAATACACAGCTAGGGATTATGTTCACAAATCTGATTGACCTTTAGCCATGTCTTCATGCATTTTGTGAAAGTGTGATATGTGGTGCAGTTGTGTGTCTGATGGCAGTGTTTTCCAGACATGGGAAGCTCTCACAGAGAAAGCGGATTTACTAAAGGTGCTTTTCCTTAAGGGTACTATACAGTCACCTCTCATGGCAGACCTTGTGGATCTGCTGCCATATGTTTGGGTTTTCTGTGTTAACAAAAATACTGAGTGGTGGGGGAGCCAGGCCATTTAGGATCTTGAATACAAGACGGTGTATTGCACAAGATTTTCCCAACTCAGGAGCTCATGCTTTCTGCGGATGTAACAGTGATGATGGCTATTGAGCTTCCTATCAAGCACTTCGAGAGCCTGTTTGTAGACAGACTGAATAGGTTTTAATGTTGTACAGCAAGCTTGGGCCCAACTAGTCAAGCAGTATGTTAAGTGGGGGAGTATCATAGATTTGAAGTACAGTTTTGCTACCTCTGTAGTCCAACAATTTCGTATAAATCGGAAATTAGCTAGGTTGAATTTGGTTATCTGAATTACCTTTTTCACATGCTTTTTAAAAGAGAGGTTGGAATCAGGTATGATGCCAAGGTACTTAAAATCAGATACTACCTGGAGCTTCTCCCCTGACACATAGACATCTGGCTCAGTAGCATCTGTTGCCCTCTTTGTGAAGAACATGCAAACAGTTTTTTTCACATTGAGATTAGAGGTCGACCGATTATGATTTTTCACCGCCAATACCGATACCGATTATTGGAGGACAAAAAAGCCGATACCGATTAATCGGCCGATTTATTCGAAAAAAATGTTTTATATATATATATATATCATACACACACACACATTTTTGTAATAATGACAATTGCAACAATACTGAATGAACAATGAACACTTTTATTTTAACTTAATATAATACATAAATACACACGCACACACACAGCTCTGAAGTGACAATGATACTGAAGAGTCTGCTTAAGAGACAAATACTCTCAACTGTTTGAATAAAAATAGAGTTTAAGTTACCTGTGATGAATGTTGAAAACAAAAACTTTAATTTCTATATGCAGGAAATCCTATTTTAATAATGGGCATGGTAAGAATTGATAACCAAAGTGCGAGTCATAATTCCCATGACACCTAGCAAAATCTGAAAAGCGGTTCCTTCATTGATTCCATAGGATATTTTTAGATTCACTTAAAATAAGGTCTGTGTTTCGTGTAGGCTTACACCACCGTGCCAATTTTATAACTGTGTAGATATCCATAGGACAAGGTAACTCTGATCAATATTGGCTAAATATAAGCAAAGATTTAAAAAATTGTAGAGTGGATTTATGAAAATATGTTGACAAACGTTACCTTATCCTAGTGAGATTTACACGGGTATCAAAACGTCGAGGCGGTTTAAGCATGCACGAAACACAGACCTTATTTGAAGTAGATCAAGACATTCTCTATGGAAGACATGAACGGTAAAATAACGAAGGAACTCCTTTCAAGTTCAGCGGCAAATTACAGGAATTATAACGCGCCGACTATTTCTCTCTAAACCATATACCTTTGACTAATCCGGAAACTATCACCTCGAAAACAAAACGTTTATTCCGTTCCGTATTTTATCTAACGGGTGTCATCCACGAGTCTAAATATTCCTGTTACATTGCACAACCTTCAATGTTGTCATAATTACGTAAAGTTCTGGCAAATTAGTTCGCAAAGAGCCAGGCGGCCCAAACTGTTGCATATACCCTGACTCTGCGTGCAATGAACGCAAGAGAAATTACACAATTTCACCTGGTTAATATTGCCTGCTAACCTGGATTTCTTTTAGCTAAACATGCAGGTTTAAAAATATATACTTGTGTATTGATTTTAAGAAAGGCATTGATGTTTATGGTTAAGTACACATTGGAGCAATGACAGTCATTGATTGATTGTTTTTTATAAGATAAGTTTAATGCTAGCTAGCAACTTAGCTTACTGCATTCGCTAACAGGCAGGCTCCTCGTGGAGTGCAATGTAATCAGGTGTTAGAGCATTGGACTAGTTAACTGTTGCAAGATTGGAACCCCCGAGCTGACAAGGTTAAACATCTGTCGTTCTGCCCCGTTCCTAGGCCGTCATTGAAAATAAGAATGTGTTCTTAACTGACTTGCCTAGTTAAATAAAGATTAAATAAAGATGTAAAAAAATTTTTTTTTTAAAACGCCCAAAAATACCGATTTCCGATTGTTATGAAAACTTGAAATCGGCCCGATTAATCGGCCATTCCGATTAATCGGTCGACCTCTAAGTGAGATGCAAACACGAGTCACTGAGCCACTTTGTAACCTGGACCATTACAGTAGTGAGTTCTTGTGCAGCTTGTTGTTTGCTCTTTGCATGCACATATATCACTGTATCATGTGCATACATTTGAACTTCAGACCCAGTACAGACAGAAGGCAGATCATTAATGTACAGACTGAACAGGAGTGGCCCCAGTATTGACCCTTGGGGCACGCCCACATCATAGCTAAGAGTGGGCGACAGCTCATTGCTCACTCTGACACACTGAGTTCTGCCTTCAAGGTATGATTTCATCCATCTCAAGGCATCGGTGGAAAAGTTGAACTTTTCACAATTTTATTGAAAAGTTGAACTTGGACAATCAGTCAGACATCCCACCTATTCAACCTTGTTGGTAATCTCCCACTATACTTCTCTCCTCTGCTGTTGTAACGGATGTGAAATGGCTAGCTAGTTAGCGGGTACGCGCTACTAGCCTTTCAATCAGTTACGTCACTTGCTCTGAGACTTAAGTAGGGTTTCCCCTTGCTCTGCAAGGGCCGCGGCTTTTGTGGAGCGATGGGTAACGACGCTTCGTGGGCAACTGTTGTTGACGTGTGCAGAGGGTCCCTGGTTCGCGCCCGTGTTGGGGCGAGGGGACGGTTTAAAGTTATACTGTTACATTGATGCTGTTGATCCGGGTCACGGCACCAATGTAACAGTATTACATTGGTGCCGTGACCCGGATCACTGGTTGCTGCGGAAAAGGAGGAGGTTGAAAGGGGGGTGAGTGTAACGGATGTGAAATGGCTAGCTAGTTAGCGGGTACGCGCTACTAGCCTTTCAATCAGTTACGTCACTTGCTCTGAGACTTAAGTAGGGTTTCCCCTTGCTCTGCAAGGGCCGCGGCTTTTGTGGAGCGATGGGTAACGACGCTTCGTGGGCAACTGTTGTTGACGTGTGCAGAGGGTCCCTGGTTCGCGCCCGTGTTGGGGCGAGGGGACGGTTTAAAGTTATACTGTTACACTGTCAAATCAATGATTGGCCAGGGAGGGTTTGTAGACCTTGTATCTTGATATATCATTAACTTGGCCATGCATGGAGAGACATATCGTCAACTCTATCGAAACTCCAGCCGGGTACTTACACTCCATGATAATTTCATCCACGGAGTTGCGAGCAAAGTAGAGTTTTTTAAATGAACCTCTGACTCCTTTAAGTCACTATGCAATCGATACTTAAAAAATGTAACTTACTGTGTACCTATGTTTGTCCTCTGTTGTTGCGTGCCTTTCTTTGTTTGCTGAAATCCATACTTTTTAATAAAACGTTCATCAAATACAACCACCGACTTTTTCCTTGTTGAGATTCAATTGGCACATGCACATTCGAGCTGAGTTGCCATCTTAGAGCAACAGCACTAAGGAAACAGTCCGTGGATGTATTTGATTAACGTTTTATTAAAAAGTACAAATTTCAGCAAAGAAAAAAAGGCATGCAAATACAGAGGACAAACATATGTAAACGGTAAGGGTTTAATAATGTACTTTTGTAAAGTACTGACTGCATAGCGACTTGAAGGAGTCTGAGGTTCATTTAAAAAAACAAAAGTCTGCGCTCAACTCCGTGGTTGAAATCACCATGGAGTTGAGGTACTTGGCAATCGAAACCAAAGATGTATATAAACCCTGGACTGCTGATGCTATGTATTGGCCATTGAGAGGCCATTGTAGTGGGGATAGTAATATTAGTACTCTCTAAAGTAAATTACTATATTTCTCTCTCAGGCTGATACAGAGAGACTCATCCATACTTTACTACAAGCAGGCTTGACTACTGTAATGCTCTCCTGTCTGGTCTATCCAAGAAAGCCATTGGTCAACTGCAGAACATACAGAATGCTGCAGCATGGGTCATGACCAAGACCAGACGTAGAGCACACATTACACCGGTTTTAAGGTCTCTGCACTGGCTGCCTGTGAGTTTTAGAATACATTTTAAGATTCTTCTATTGGTTTTTAAATTAATCCACAATTGTGCATCACAATACATGCCAGATATGCTTTTAAGTAATTAACCCAGTACGTCCCTTTTAACTATCCCAAAGCCTAGGACAAAGATACATGGAGAGGCAGCCTTTAGTTATTATGCCCCCAGACTCTGGAAGAGCCTGCCAGAGAACCTGAGGGGGCCGAAACTGTGGACATATTTAAAAGAGATCTGAAAACACACCTTTTTAGTTTTGCTTTTCCTTGTTGTGCTTTTTACTCATTCCGATTTTATTGTTATTCTTTAGTTTTTTATCCTCTTATGCTTGTTGTGTAGCAAATATTTCAGTTTTATTTTCATTGGTTTTATTTGTTTTGTCCTGTGAAGTACATTGAGTTGCATTTCATGTCTGAAATGTGCTGTATAAAATAAATCTTGATTTGATTAGATATGTTTTCATTGTTTTTTTTATGTTGAGCTCACATAATATAATGTAAATGTTTGCAGGTATCTGTAATGGATTAAACATGTCATAATGTAGACATTAATAAATGCATTTTTGTTGTTGTTGAGGAGTGCCAAGATGACTGTGCATTTATACACACCATTGATCAAAACTAATCGTCAAACTCAACTCTGGACCTCGAAGCCAGTTCCAGTGCTTGTTTTCATTGTCCCCCTCTAATCAGGGACTGATTTAAACCTGGCACACCAGGTGGGTGCAATTAATTATCAGGTAGAAGAGAAAACCAGCAGGCTCTGGACCTCGTAGGGTAAGAGTTGAGCACCCCTGCCTAGTAAAATAAATGATAAACTATTTCGTAGTAAACAGAGGCCTATGTCTATACTTGGGCTCCCAAGTGGAGCAGATGTCTAAGGCACTGCATCTCAGTGCAAGAGGTGTCACTACAGTCCCTGGTTTGAATCCAGGCTGTATCACATCTGGCTGTGATTGGGAGTCCCAATCATTGTAAATAAGAATTTGTTCTTAACTGACTTGCCTAGTTAAATAAAGGTTAAATAAAAAAAGTATTATAAATAACGTTCACTCCCTAAGAGTGTACAGTATACAGTATTAATAAACCTGTAGCTTTGACGGAAGTGTTCATTTGTTACCATGCATGTGATGTCAACATATTTGTAACTGTCACGACTTCCGCCGAAGTCGGCCCTTCTCCTTGTTCGGGTGGTGTTCGGCGGTCGACGTCACCGGCTTTCTAGTCACCACCGATCCATTTTTCAGTTTCGTTTTGTTTTGTCTGTATTACACACACCTGGTTTCAATTCCCCTATCATGTTCCCTATTTAACCCTCTGGCATACATTTCTGTTCTGTCCGTGATTGTTTGTTTCGTTAGTGGTTGTGGTTGGTGCATGTGTGTTTGTTATATTCCCTATGAGGAATTTCTGCTTGTATTTTGAGTAAACGCCGTTGTTTTGCTCAACACCTGTGTCCTGCGCTTGACTCCGCTACATCTCTGCACACAATCCCTGACAGTAACCTAGGTTTTATGTTATTTATTTTATGATGCATCATCATCAATCATCATGTAGTTGTATTTCCTTTTTCTACCAACACAATAGAGTCGTCACTAGCTAGCCACAAAGTCCTTAACCCTGCCTATTTCTTTGGCCCAGCGTCGTCCGGGTTTGGCCGGGGTAGGCCGTCATTGTAAATAATAATTTGTTCTTAACTGACTTGCCTAGTTAAATAAATCTCAAATAAAAATATAAAAAATAAAGACTATTTTCTGTACACTCAAAGCAGTGTGATTAGAGTTACACTATAACATGTTAAGTTACTACTGAATGACTAATTATCGACTGGACCAGACTGAGCCGCTGAACAGACCTCGGGCTAATAAGGCTCCCCGCTCGGGATACAGTGCACAATGACCACGTCAAGGACAAATTACTTTGCTACAAATCAATAACCGGGAAAAACTTAGTATAGGCTACTCACCGAGAAAATAAGCCAAAAACGGTATGATAACTTTCCCAAAAAAGCTGACTGCCATTTCCTTCGGTCCGAGTTTTACACTTCTGTATGCTAGTAAGTAAAAGTGAAAGTGCACGTTCCAGTTATCATTCCATCTGGAACGCCCCGGGAATGTTTCAAAGGATAAACTAAATTATGGACGACATCCTTACATATAGTCTAAATCCGAACACATAGATTTATCCTAACTACGCAAGCAAACAAGGAGTCGAGGGCTCTTATTCCGATGCGACGTTGGCTACCTGCACACAGGTAAAGTAACCTACTACGCAGGGTTGCCAGGGTCAAAATCAAATGTCTACTAAACAAACGATGTCTCAAAACCCGCCCAAAAGGCCTGAAAGCGAGCCATTTCTCTTTGTTTTTGCAGCAAAATAGGAGTTTCTACATTTAGCCAATAAAACCGGTTTCCGTAACGCCATCGAGCGAATTAAGAAGGACTATCGACTTAATTTGTAAAGATGTAGGAGCCCTATTCGGACGGGATTAGTTTTACTGGGGGAGGTCGGGTAATGCAATTATGTCCACTAGCACAAAACACCACATCTGTCATTTTAGTCCCATCCGAATCTGCCATATATATCAGTGACATGGCAGGAGAGTAACAATTCCAGCCAGAATAACCTACAGTTTTTTGGCAAACTAAATCCTCTGATAATACTAGTCCCGTGCGAATTGACATCCCTGTGTTATGAGTTTGACAGGTGTTGCTCTCGGTTTGCGCTACAAAACAATAACTGATTCAATAAATTGGACCAAGTGCTGCGCATAGCATATATATGACGGGCCTGTATCAGTTTTCACAGTGAATGCATTTGTTTATACTGTAATGAAACAGGCAGGGAGCAGGGGCCTGTTGCACAAAAGTAGAATTAAGACATCCGGGATAAATGACTCAGCTGAGCTCAATGAAGCCAAAACATGTGCGTCCAGGCTTAATTGGTTGCACAAAGACCAAGCCAGGATGAGCAGACACGGATTCATTAAGCCAGGTGAAACCAATCCTGGATAGGTGCGCGCTCACGGCTCACTCAAATAGACCCCGCCACAGATCACAGATTAACTGATTTACCATGGCAACTAGAGCCGCGTACTTTTCCCCGTCGGAAGCACAAATCCTCATGGAGGCATACGAGGAGGTAAAAGATATAATTAAGAAGAAAGGCAACACCGCCACAGTGATAAAGCAAAGAGAAAAAGCGTGGCAAAGTATTGCAGAATGAATGCGTAAGTAGTGCACAATTACACACTCACCGCTCCGCTGAAACATCACAATTACAATTCAAATATTTAATTCACATCTCCAAAAATGCAGTTGTACTGTAATTATGAAACGGTTAAATTTTTAATTGAAATGCACTGCAGATATGAGTGAAATTGTGTAAAGTAACTCCATCACACTGTATAAAGCTATGATAAATTTTTTGATATTTTTACTGAAAACAAGACAAAAATACCAAGTAATTTTTTGCAGTGTGACTCCATTAAATGTGTGTGTGTGTGTGTGTGTGTGTGTGTGTGTGTGTGTGTGTGTGTGTGTGTGTGTGTGTGTGTGTGTGTGTGTGTGTGTGTGTGTGTGTGTGTGTGTGTGTGTGTGTGTGTGTGTGTGTGTGTGTGTGTGTGTGTGTAGATTAAACATGAACGGGCCAAAACGGACATGGCAGCAGGTCAAAATCAAATACAAGAACATTCTGCAGAATGGTATGGTCCCTGACTAATATTTAACAAAGCACAAGCATATATTGTACCCAGAAGGTGCCTGCTCACACATTGTCTGTACTGTTTTAGCAGTGAAAAAGAATACCCACAGACAAGGCACGGGTGGTGGGTCACCAAAGGCTGACCTTACCCCAGCAGAGGACATGGCCTTGGAGCTAAATAAAGGCAGGCCCGTCTTAGAGGGGATCCCTGGGGGGAAAGAGACGAGCATAGGTTCCTCCCAAGATGCCACCCGCTTCATTCAAGGTATGTCCTTCCATCTCTACATGGGATACAACCACATTCATATTGAATCAATTTGGACTGTCTGACTTTGGTTTACCTATTGCCTTGCAGTGTCTGGCAGCACTGGGTTCCTGTTAGAGCCACCAGCACAAGCACCAGACGATGCTGATCCAGTGAGTACTCCATCAAAGGCATACTGTAGGCCTGGCATGTCTTGTCTACTAGCTTCAATATGAATCCGATTAAATGTGATAGGGTGAAGGCCCCAGTGCAGCAGCAACAGCACATGATGGAGACGATGATGAGGAGGAGACCATCTCTCTGGATTCCAGAAGGCATGAGGTATCATGTTAAGACTGTGAAAGTACTATTTACTCTACAATGGTGAGGAGTCCTCATCAAAATCAAAAAATCGAATTTCTTTTACAGGACCCAGATGCTATACAGTGGGAAAACCAGCCTGGCAACATAGTGCGTATTAATAAAAGGACACCACATCCTGCCAAATTCCAGCTGCGCTAATTGTATTGTGTTCACAGAGCTCACAAGCTATCAGAAAGTTGTATGGCAACCACCTCCGGCGCCAAATAGAACTGGCAGACATAGACATTCAGTACAAGAAGAAAAAGATGGAAAATCTTGCACTGGAGTCCGAAATAAAAAAGAGGACAATTAGGAAACTGGACCTTGAAATAAAAAAACTTGAGAGGGAGGTGAGATATGCCTTCAATGTACACTGTATGCTAACTGTAACACAAATGTATTAATCATTATTTTTCTTTCCTCCCCCAGCTCCAAGAAGATGACACAGCTCAAAATAAAAATTAGGTATATTCTCGTAAAGTCAAGTGAGCCATGACATATGAGCTCTTATTGTGAGCACACAGGACGGTGGCATCTTTCTAAGGTTTTTTTTATTTCCCCAGCAATCAGTACAACCAAGTCATCGTTATAAGGCATCGCCCTCTTTTGCCCAGCACCAGGTGTGGCCACTAGCCTATATGAAGGCCCAAAATTGTGTGTTCCTTTCTGCTCTGACAATGGCATGCCCATTCGTGCGAGATGTGGTGGATGAAGAAGCACTTGTGCTGAGGAGAGCCTTCAGGCGAGAAAGGGTCTTCAGGGACCGGTTGGACCCACTGGCCTTCCCTGATGACCATCTATATGAAAGATACAGGTTTTCTGCAGATGGCATCAGGTATCTATGCAGACTACTGGGTCCCAGGATTAAGCACCGCACTGCACGGAGCCATGCACTGAGTGTGGAGCAAATGGTTTGTGTGGCCTTGCGCTTTTTTGCTAGTGGAGCCTTCCTGTACTCAGTGGGGGATGCAGAACAGCTGAACAAGGCCACAATTTGCCGCACAATAAGGAGTGTGTGTCTGGCTATCAAAGCATTAGCAGATGTCTTCATCTCCTTCCCTGGCCACAGAAGACTCTGTGACATCAAAGAGGAGTTCTATAGGATTGCAGGTAAGAGGATCTACAAATTACAGGACAACTGTTACCACATAGTAGGATACTCATTACTTTGTGTGACAGGTTTCCCCAATGTCATTGGTGCAGTGGACTGCACACACATAAGGATAAAAGCCCCCTCAGGTGCCCATGAGGCCGATTTTGTGAATAGGAAATCCTTTCACAGCATTAATGTTCAGGTGAACATAACTTTTTGATATTGTCCATTGACGAACACTCTGCATTGCCAGTGATGTGCATTGATTGGTGTAATATTCCTCATCTTATGATTTCAGATGGTCTGCAATGCTGACTGTGTGATCAGCAATGTTGTGGCAAAATGGCCTGGCTCAGTCCATGACTCCAGAATCTTTCGGGCCTCTGAAATCTATCAGTGCCTATCACAAGGTAAGCCACACAACCCCTATTTATAACCATCATGGCTGTGTCAAGAATATCACTGTGTTTATGAGGTAGTAATGATGAGATTTTGTGTTGACAGGTGAATTCTCTGGTGTGTTGCTGGGAGACAGGGGGTATGGCTGCCAGCCTTTTCTCCTGACACCTTTCACAGACCCCCAGGAAGCACAGCAGGCCTACAACCATGCCCATGCCAGGACCAGGGCCAGAGTTGAAATGACCTTTGGCCTCCTGAAGGCACGCTTTCACTGCCTTCACAAATTAAGGGTCAGCCCTGTTAGGGCATGTGATATTACTGTGGCTTGTGCTGTCCTCCACAATGTGGCCTGCCTGAGGAAGGAGAGGGCCCCCAGAGTGCCACCAGCCATGGACTGGGACAATCCGGCAATCTTCCCTGATGACGACAGTGGTCGGCTGCTGAGGGACCAATATGTGTTGAATTATTTTAGTTAGTATGTGTGCTTTCAATTTTGGTTAAATATGTCCTGCGGTGGCAGAGGAATTTGGTTTTTTTTGGGTTCGTTTTTTGACGAATTTGGCCTCTTATGATGTTTTTGCGGTATACTGTGTGTAATACAAGGCTGCAGGGAGGCTACTGCATCCATTCATTTGTCTGTTCAGTTGATGTGTATGGATTTGTCCTGCATTTATTTTAGTGTGCAGACATGCAGGGTGTGTTATATACAGACCTTTGAATGTGTATGTATCATTTTGTATAATATGCTTGGATTCTGTGCTTTCCATCTTGTAGAGTCACTGTGACTTCAGTTTCGAAAGGAGCTGATGGTTTACCTGCTTTGTTTTGTCCTTATTCAATAAAGGAACATAATGTTACACATTGTGTTTTTATATTCATATGGAATGTGTATTTGTTTATATGACAGAGTACTAGGGCCACACTGAAGAAAAAGGATAAAGTCATAAATTTATGAGGCTGGTTCTTTCTGCAGAAAAGCTACATATTGTTTTTACAGTTTTGATACTTATGACAATGTGATACTTAATATTCTGGCACATCAGCATGTCTTTGTTTATGAAACCATACTGAAGTACAATTTCACGAAATGCCCCACATCTGTCATTTTAACAACTGTCCTCCTTTAAAACAACTGGTTACAATATTATGACTTGTGTTTTTTTCCCCTCTGTGGCCCTAATATTCTATCATTTTATATATAGCCTTATAGTCTATGGGAAACTGTAAATTATCTAATGATAGCAACATCATCTAAAAATCATTTTTTATCCAAAATCATTGAAATTAATGATCACAAACGTTTAAATAATAACAGTGGGTCTAGTTATATGTGATAACAATGTATAGTGAGCAGTGAAATAACTATTGGTTTCCATTTGTGGTGACTGCTGACTGACATTAGGGATGAGATTAAATAGATCCTGGAATTTAGCCTGGTCTGGAGCAGGCTAGCTCCACAGAATAAATCTCCATGGTAATTTATACCATAACATATCCTCCTGCCCCCTATCCATCTTTAGTGCAACCGGATTACGGATCAATTGAGCCAGGATCACCAAGATATCCTGGTTTAATCCCTTATCCTAGTTTTGTGCAACAGGCCCCAGGTCTCGAACCCTCGACCTTCTAGCCCGAAGTCCGGCGCGCTATCGACTGTGCCGTAAAAGCATGCTCGTGCGGCAGAGTCGATTTCCGCGCTTATAAACCCAGGGTCGTTACACTACTCCCTCCTTTCAAAGAGCGCGTCCTCGCGCTAGCTTGCGACTCTACGTCTTACAGGAACGCGCTCACCGGCCAAGCACACGCACTGTCGTGGATGCGAGGTCCGATCACTTCCGACACCAATGTAATGAAACAGGCAGGGAGCAGGTCTCGAACTCTCGACCTTCTAGCCCGAAGTCCGGCGCGCTATCGACTGTGCCGTAAAAGCATGCTCGTGCGGCAGAGTCGATTTCCGCGCTTATAAACCCAGGGTCGTTACAATACGTTTGTGCGAATGAATTGAACATCGGTGAATGCATCTTAAACAAATATTGCCCCTATTTATTGCAACCCCTGGTGTTAATAGATTGCAAAGCAGCATACAATTTAGGAAATGACAAGTTCACTTTCTCATCCATAGCCTAAAAACGCATATCAAGTGCAAGTGCCCTGTTTGGCTCACGGGCTCACATCTGAAGGCTGTGGAGCATTTAGGACGTCTTCTACTGCGGATCGCTAAAATATGGTAATGATTATGATCGCACTATCTCAATTCAAATATTATGGCGACACTATACCAAAGATGGTTTGGTAGGGTTTAGAAACTTGGGAACCAAGCTCGAGTTATCGGTCTAGCTTGTTATCGCCTGGACTTGAAATATCTTCACGCCTCGTAAAAAAAAGAAGAAGAAAAAGACAGGATTCCGTCATAACGGTCCATGAATGGGGGGGGGGGAATTATAACGCGCCGACTAATTAAGAATTACAGGGCACTTTGGAAAAAACTAAACCCGTCCGACTCGTCCTCTGGAATAACGGACATTCTTTAAAAATATATATTTTACCTTTACTTACCTAGGCAAATCAGTTAAGAACTAATTCTTCTTTTCAATGACTGCCTAGGAACAGTGGGTTCAGCCTTGTTCAGGGGCAGAAAGACATATTTTTACCTTGTCAGCTCGGGGATTCGATCTAGCAACCTTTCGGTTACCAGTTTAAAGGCTACCTGCCGCCCTTGGAATGGTAATACTAGTCGCGAATAGGGCTTAAAACAAGCAGAATTCGGTTTTCCATCACAATAATAATTATTGCAAGTTTAAGAATACGTCGCAAGAGAAAATATAATTTTCCCTTATTAAACTCGCCAGATCATTTTTTCGTCAATTTAACTTGTTTTGACTGCTATGATTAAGCAATAAGGCCAGAGGAGATGTGGCCCATAGCCGTGGTATATGTAGGCTATTGGCTATATACCACACATACCTAGGTGCCTTATTGCTATTATACAGTGGTTACCAACCTAATTAGAACAATAAAAATACATGTTTTGTCATACCTCTGGAACACGGCATTATATACACTATATAAACAAAAGTAGTAGTAGAATGGCTTTACTGAAGAGCTCAGTGAGTTTCAATGTGACACCAAAATGTAGCCACAAAGTCATTAACACTGCTTATTTCTACAATGTATCTTCTTAAAATCTGATTTTAAACCTAATCCTAACCTTTAAATAGACAAAAAAAAACATTAAAATAGACCACATTTTAGACCACACACCATACAATAGGCTGTCTCTACAGTGTGTCCTCACCCTTCCAAGATTGCCACCTGTAATTCAATACCTTCCGTAGTAGCATCTAGCTGAGCTAGATGCAGGTAGCCTATAGCCCTATAAACTATAGCCTATAAACAAATGCATTCACTGTGAAAACTGATACAGGCCCGTCATATATATGCTATGCGCAGCACTTGGTCCAATTTATTGAATCAGTTATTGTTTTGTAGCGCAAACCGAGAGCAACACCTGTCAAACTCATAACACAGGGATGTCAATTCGCACGGGACTAGTATTATCAGAGGATTTAGTAGTTTGCCAAAAAACTGTAGGTTATTCTGGCTGGAATTGTTACTCTCCTGCCATGTCACTGATATATATGGCAGATTCGGATGGGACTAAAATGACAGATGTGGTGTTTTGTGCTAGTGGACATAATTGCATTACCCGACCTCCCCCAGTAAAACTAATCCCGTCCGAATAGGGCTCCTACATCTTTACAAATTAAGTCGATAGTCCTTCTTAATTCGCTCGATGGCGTTACGGAAACCGGTTTTATTGGCTAAATGTAGAAACTCCTATTTTGCTGCAAAAACAAAGAGAAATGGCTCGCTTTCAGGCCTTTTGGGCGGGTTTTGAGACATCGTTTGTTTAGTAGACATTTGATTTTGACCCTGGCAACCCTGCGTAGTAGGTTACTTTACCTGTGTGCAGGTAGCCAACGTCGCATCGGAATAAGAGCCCTCGACTCCTTGTTTGCTTGCGTAGTTAGGATAAATCTATGTGTTCGGATTTAGACTATATGTAAGGATGTCGTCCATAATTTAGTTTATCCTTTGAAACATTCCCGGGGCGTTCCAGATGGAATGATAACTGGAACGTGCACTTTCACTTTTACTTACTAGCATACAGAAGTGTAAAACTCGGACTGAAGGAAATGGCAGTCAGCTTTTTTGGGAAAGTTATCATACCGTTTTTGGCTTATTTTCTCGGTGAGTAGCCTATACTAAGTTTTTCCCGGTTATTGATTTGTAGCAAAGTAATTTGTCCTTGACGTGGTCATTGTGCACTGTATCCCGAGCGGGGAGCCTTATTAGCCCGAGGTCTGTTCAGCGGCTCAGTCTGGTCCAGTCGATAATTAGTCATTCAGTAGTAACTTAACATTGTAAGAAATTGAAATAGATACTGGAGACTAGTATAACAACATTCCAACATAGGCTATCCTTTGTACAAAATGAACCCACCCTCTCTTTGTCCTTAGGCACATGCCGATCTCATTAGATACTAACCTCAGACACACACACACCCTACTCAGGACAGGCCCCTGAAACATCATTTAGACATACACATTCTTTCCAAGGGTGTGACTCAAGACAAAGAACTATGTCAAGAGCCAATGGAACGTCGACACCTGGTCCGAACAGGACCACTCACGACCAAGATTGACCAAGAGGAAGGCCAGACGACAAGACCACCTACTTTGCTAGTTGCCTATATAATTTGAATGTACTGTTTAGAGCGGCCTCTTCTCCGACGATTTCATAAGAATCTGACAGAAAGGGGCCGTGCACGTTTTTACCTGATATCTTTACACTTGAATAAAACGGCCTTATTATAAAATTATCCACCTCGTCCTATGTCTCCACTTGATCTCCTGTCTCCAGTAAACGTTTTATCAACAGAAACTTGGTAAGCAGAGGATGGTAATTAGACACCTTTGATTTCGGTCCATAGAAAGTTGATCAGACAGGAGGCGAGTGGGAGAAAGATTCAAGAAGGAGAGGTGACCCGCTCGAGGGAGACGTCGGCGATTCAACCCACCCAGGAAACTGATCAAAGAGCTCGAAAATATTAAGGTAAGCAGAGCCGGTTTAATCAAAATCTGCATATTGTATTATAGCCAATATCTAAATTCAATGATCAGGAGTACTGTGGTGAGTGTGAATTGTTGCTAAATTTATGTGGAATTGTTTAGAATTTAAGGCATTGTGTACAGATATCTAAGTATTAATAGGTCAAAGACTTATTCACATAGTCTGGCACTACGCGGTATGCTGATCGAGTAGGTGTACAGTGAAGGATAAGCTTTATAACGATTCACATAGTCGGGCCATATTTGACAGTCGATCAGATAGGGGTTACCGTGAAGAATCCACAATTAAAAGATGGGATCCATATAGCCGGGCAGTAGTTAGATTTGGCAAATCAGCTAAGTGTTACCGTGAAGACCCATAAAAAATAAAAATAAAAATATATAACGATTCACATAGTCGGGCCATATTTGACAGTCGATCAGATAGGGGTACCGTGAAGAATCCATAATTAATATAATACGATTCAAATAGTCGTGCAGTAGCTATACTTAGCTAGGTGTTACGTGAGGAATCTAATGTGATAAGTTGTGCTGTAATTGTATGTGTAAGTTGTGTTGTCGCAATGTGGGGGATTGAACGTTCCACGAGACCAATTGCTACTAACTAGCCATATGCTAAGTTGAGGCTGTGCTAAAGTGACCGCCGTGTCGATGTGTATATATTGCTGTGAAGCAACTATTTTCTGCTGATAAGTTGACCGGATTTTCCCCTCTCCTACTGTTGATAAATCCCTAAGGGTTAGAATCAATTTGAAAATTATTATAGAAGCGCGTGAATTACTAGTATATTGTCCCCAAAGGAAATTTCTGAAATGTTTTGGCAAAGTATTTAATTAATCGGAAAAAGTTCAAATTAATCGGAAAAGTTAATAGAAATAATATCTTTCGAATTATATATCTTATAATTGCCATTCCAATTATATCAGGAGCGCCTGAATTACTAGTATATTGTCCCCAAAGGAAACTTCTGAAATATTTTGCCAAAGTATTTAATTAATTAAATTAGCGAAAAGCAATAATATTTTTTATTATAAGTACCTAAAACTGTCATTCCAATTATAACAGGAGCGCGTGAATATATTCATATATTGTTTCAAAAAGATATAGCTGAAATATTGTTGGAAAACGAAAATAATTCATCGAATACACGGCAATAAAATTCTTTGTCCACGCGGGTCGGACACGAGACTAAAGGGGGTTAGAGAAAAATACATCGCTGGTTTCGATCAGTGACGGGCTAAAGTATACAAAGATAATAATAGACCCAGACATAGCTTAACGACAAAATGACCACGACTATCGTCCCCAAACACAAATTCAACGAATATTTAGATCAGAGAATGAAAGACAGAGCAGGCGGGAGATTACATTACAAACCCGTTAAAAGAATTTGGGAAGAAGTGAGGCTGAAATGGACGCAAGCCGGTTTCCTTAGTGGAGTCTCCCCATCAAAAGGGCAGCTCCTCACTATGGAGAAAGAATTAGGGGAAGCAGTGAAGGAAAAGATAGAAAGTGAAGCTGAAAAGAATAAGAGTCACTTATTTAAAAAGGAAGGAACAAAGCAAAGGGAAAGAGCAGAGGCTGAGCTGAAAATAGGAATTTGGGCAATTGAAGAAATTAGAAGAGCACTCCCTTACAGGAAACCTGATACGATGGGGGTGGGCACTGGAGCACCAACTGACACCAAAGAGGGCAGGCCCAACAATAATGATGCCCCACCTACCACCACAGCAGCCCCATCGGCCCCAATCCATCTCAGGGGCACTGTGGGGTTAATGGCAATTCCCCAGGCTCAGTTCAACTCCCATGTGCATCACCACATCACCCAATACAATAAGGATAAGGGAGGGGCTGAACCACAAATCCAGTCCCTACAGGTACAACTTTTGAAACTACAATTGAAAGAGGCCCAGAAAGGAGAGAAACCCAAGAAACAGATGGTGGCTGAAGACCAACAAGAAATCTCACAAATTATTGAAAAAACTGTTTCCCGAATGATACAGCAACAACAACTACCCAGCTTCACCCAGCAGGGACCAACTATACACCCACCCCAGGAGCAGCCATTCCAACTGCCGTATGCCTACCCGCTTCAGCCATACCCTTCGTCGGAACCACCACTACAACCCTACTACCCACTACCACAATCAAACTATTCACCCACATGGGGACAGCCCCAGAGGTACTCTGGATCTTATGGAAGCTGTCATAATTGTAAACAAGCTGGGCACATGGTGCGACAGTGTCCGCACCCAATAACCCCGGCCCAAAGCCAGTTTCTGGCCAAAAGGGGACGAGGATACGCCCCTAGACCAAGGGGGAGTCAGGCCAATGATGTATCAACCACGTGCGGCCCTTCAACCCGCATACAATCACCCCAATCCAGACCCGAATCAGCAATCACCTCCCCCTTTTCAGGGCATGGCTGTCGAATATGCCCCATGGCCCTGAAGCTGCTCACCACTAACCTACACTCATCATTGTCCTGGACTACTGAAGCATCAAAGGCTTTTGCACTCTTGAAAACAGATCTCTAAGTGGCAGTAGCCCTAACAGCACCTGACTAAAAAAAACAAGTTCCATCTGGATGTTTCTGAAAAGGAAGGATTTACATCATCCATCCTTTTCCAGAACCTAGAGGGGGAGAGTAGAGTGTTGAGGTATCACTCCTCCAAACTGGACCACATTGAAGAAGGGCAAACCACATGCTCCAGGTATGTGGCTGCAGTGGCAAAAGCTATTGGAAAAACAGCCCACATGATAATGTGCCATCCATTGGAAATCCACACCCACCAGGGGGTTGCAGCATATCTGATGAGCAAAGAATTCACGTTCAGCGCTGAAAGGAAGTGGCTGCAAACCGAACTCATGTGTATTGTTTAATGACAAACGCTCCATGTACCAATAGGGTCGGATGTGTAAATGTCAACTGATTAATGGATGTTGTTTAATGATGGGGTTAGTGTACAGGCCACAATCTCATAAGTCTCGTGGAACGCGCCAATCAAATGTATGTGCAGGTTTGAAGTTGATTTGGGTTGAAGCCCTGCTCCTGGCGTTGCTGGCCATGATAGCCTCTCCAGGTGCAGGCACCCATCTCTCTCCTCATGAGATAATGGTTGGAAGAATTATGCTCGGTCCACCAAGGGAGGGAGGTCATATGCCCGCCCTTGATGTATAACAAATTGTAATGTCTGATAATTGACGGAACTTTCTGCAGCTCTCTCCACACAGATTCACAAGGTCCAAATGGGGAAGCTGACAGGAGATCCGCCATCACTGAAGGTAAAAAAAAATTGGTGACTGGGTGGGGTTAAAAGTCCGCAAGAGAAAGTGGCTAGAACCCAGGTGGACTGGACTGTACGAAGTGAGGGAAGTTACTTCACACTCAGTCCAGGTCAAAGGTAAATCAGGCGCACCTTGGCACCACCTCACACATTGCACTCCAGCCCCAATCCCTTCTAGAACACTGACAGAAGTCAGAGCTGATTTAAACAGCTTAAATTCGATTCCAAATGAAGACATTCCTGACTCAGGTGATGCGGAATCAAACTCCGCCTCCCCTGATAAAGGAACCTCGCCCAGTTAGAGGGATATTTCTCCCTCCCTGGGCAAGGCTAGGGATATCTGGCCCCTTATTTGTGATATTCCTACTGATATTTGGGGTGTCCCTGGGCACTTTCACATGGTTAATAGAATAACTATAACCGGATCCCCATGGATGTATGTCACGGACACTCTAGTCTAACTAGGTAATAATAGATTTAAAAAAAATTACATTAAATTAAAAATTTAGAAAACAATAGTTAAAATAAGAAACTAATATGGCTCAAATTGAGAAGGTTGAATAAGAGTGGGTGGAGAGCTGTGCAGAGAATGGACAGAAGATGGCAGTATTGCAGCACCCAATGGTCTCCCAGTCGACGGGGGGCCTGGTTGAATGCTGGTGACATAATTTTGTTTTTTGGAGTAAACATTAAGGTTAAGGGTTTCCGTGTTCCCAGAGATAAGATATCTTAAAAGAATACACTCATATTGGAATAGGAGTTTTACTTTCTGAGTTTTATTTAGGCAAGGGACTTTGAGAAGATAAAGGGTTCTTTTGGTATGTCTAGATATGGAACACGAATGTAGGTGTAACCTTTTGGCCTATTTTCTGTTTTCGTTGCATTTTTCCGGTGACTTGATCACTCACGGGGAAAATGTAGTGAGAATAATGAAGTTGTGTCATTGGGGATACTAGTTTTGAGGTAAATTGATTATAATAGATTTTATAACTCTTGACCATAAGGTAAGCATTTGTATTGGCCATTAGAAGATAGAGATAGGTTAATTAAGGTTATGTTAGGACTTTAGAGATTGACACTATAAGACCTGTTGTTATTTTTAAATCCATGCAGATAAAGTCAAAACAGTGAGACACTTAGTTAGTATTGTAAAGGAACACATAGTTGTTATTGACTATTATTAGAAAAAGGCAGACAGATGGGTCTACCCCGCACTGTTGAGACCTTGAAGGTTTGAGAGCAGAGTGGGGAGGGTGGACCAGGAAATGAGCAAGGTAGGCTGTGAAATAAGATAGGAGAGAAAGGGGTTAACATATATAAGCAGCACAGATACATTTCAAAGTAGATAAGACACTTGACAGAGAATTGGAAAAGAATAGATATGAATGTACGCCCAAGGGAGAATTGGATATGCGGCGAATGAATGGGACGTTTCTATATTATAATGTACTAAGTCATTATTTAGAGTAGGTAAGGTTGATACCTGGCCAGAGCCAGGTATCAAACGGGGGAGGGGTACATTGTGGTCTAGAATAGGATGGGGCCTATTGGAAAATAAACTAATTTAAAATTCAAAATTTCTAGCTAACAGATAGGCATAGAAGTTAAATATATAATCAGATAAAACAAATGAGAAACTGGTGGTTAACCAAACCTGTATGTCCAGGATTCTATGCGTTGCAGGTGAATTAAAGGAGAAGGTGATTCACTCGACCTGGGGGCATATCGCACTTGGAGGGTGAGACACACTGACACTGCCGAATGATCACAGAGTTAAGGAGAAGAACTGTTGCTAATAAAGCTCGGGGGTCAACTCCTTAATGAAGAATTCCCTGACCCCGACCTTTCCTCACTGTGTACGTTCATAGAAGTGAAAGTGTTGTTTGACCTCTGGCTGATGATGTGTTCTCTGGGAGAGGATGTGGTTTTACAGGACTGCTTGTAGTCCTGAGCTGTCTGATTAGGATACGATGGGGATGTTACCATCACAGTGTTGCCAGAACCACCACCAGTTTCGACGGACCAGGGTTCAGCCGGCCTCCTCCACCACTTCAAGACCAAGTCCCACGCCATCACCTAAGCTCTCCAATCTGGTACAGGTAATAAATATAAAAGACATCTAAGATAGTGAACAATTGGGGACTGAAACTGGTTATGAGGAAAGGGAGAATATGTGGTTGGCCTACAGAATACTTAATAGAAAGGACTGTGTCGTATGTGGACATGCCAGACCTATTCTGGCTGCTCACCCATTTGCCCTAAGTAATGTGGAAGGTTGGATGTGTATATTGGAAAGTTTAAGCCAAATTCAACCTTGTGTAAAACTCTTGAGTTTTGTGTTCCCAGAAGTACCTCCCCAGAAGGTACCGTGGGGAGTTAAGGCATATGGAGGATATTACAGCTGTATCACTGGTACAGGTAGGGGTATAGACTATGGGAGGCTCCCTACTACTACCTGCATCACTAATGCCACTATTAACTAGAGGTGTTGCTGATGTATGGTGGATGTGTGGACCTGCCAGGCGGTTGACCCCATTTTTGAAAGGAAATTGTCGTTGCACATGTGTTTTGGCCAGTCTGATACCACCATTGCCTATTATTGAGGTTATAGCTAACCAACTTCTGGGAGCTGCACATGACACAGAGACTCGGTACCAACCCAGGAGACGGCAGAACCGTGACGCTCCTTGGTCCGAGGGTACAGATAACATGCACACCAACCTGTTGGGGTCCCAATAGGGGTCCCCCACGAATACCAGACATCAAACAGGAATGATGGCCGGTGGCATCTATTGCCCAGTTTGGCCCAGCTATTGTTGATGTTAAGCAGAATGCTTGGATCAATTATATCTACTATAATCAACAATGATTTGTTAAACTACACCCACACAGTACTTACGGGGATGGCTGAACGATTGGAGGCTACCTCTCAAACCAGTAGACAAAATAGACTAGAACTGGACATGATTCTGGCCAACCAGGGAGATGTATGTAAAATGATTGGAGAACAGTGTTGCACGTTTGTCCCTAAACAATACTAGTCCGGATGGGAGCATTTCAAAAGCTCTGAGTGGGTTGGCAAGGTTATCAGTGGAGATGAAGGGTCTTGCAGGTGTGGAGGAGAGTGGACTGTTCTCTGGCTGGGTGGTTGGTTTGGTAAGTATACTACAATGATGGTTACTGGATTTCTGACTCTAGTTGTTGTTCTTCTTATGCTCATGTGCTGTGCTACCTGTATCATACCTTGTTTGAAGAAGTCTGTTACAGATGTGGCAAGGAGGCTGATACGAAAACAAGCTTCCGCAGGAGAGTGGGCTGACAGAGGAGGACCCTTGGTTTGCTGTAGTTGATGTTGTTGAATGAATAAAAAGTGATGTTTGTCCTCCCTGTTGTGAAGGTTTGAAGTTCCCGGGTGGCGACGAGCCCACCTGGTACAGGTTGTATAGAGGGATGGACCTGAGGGTTTAACATATTCTCGTTTTTTGGTTTACTAATGTGTGGTTGGCCACTCCAGGTGTAGTTATTGGAGTGGTCTCCTTTTTGGTCCTTGCTCATTTACGACTCAACTTACATTGATGCTATTGGTGTCCCTAGGGGGTGCCAGATGAATATAAACTGGTGGACCAAGTGACAGCTGGGTTTGAATCTTCTGTCTGTTGGTGGTGAACAGTTAGTAAAAATGTGGACAGAATTAACTACATTCATTTTAATGTCCAGAAACTGGGCAATTGGACTCAACAAGGCTTCGAGGTGGTCCATGGACAATTGGCAGCTACGTCCCTGATGGCATTTCAAAATAGAATCGCGGTGGATATGTTATTGGCAGAACGGGGGGGGTTTGTGCCATGTTTGGTGAGCAGTGTTGTACTTTCATTCCCAATAACACAGCTACGAATGGGAGTCTGACTGTAGCATTGGAGGGACTCCGTACCCTTAATGGTAAGATGAAACAGCGTTCTGGAGTGGACACGTCTATGTGGGACTCATGGATGGATGCTTTTGGGAAATATAAGACGCTGGTTTCCTCCATCCTAGTATCTATTTCCGTGTTTGCAGGCATTCTTGTACTTTGTGGATGCTGTTGCATTCCATGTGCGCGCACGCTTGCTAGCCGTGTTATTACTGCCGCCATAGACCCTAATCTGGAAAGGGCCCAAATGTTCCCATTGCTTGATGATGGGGAAACTGGACCTGTCTATCTATTTGAGGACTAAGATATTTTTATGTCACGTCTCTTGTGAGACGTGAAGAGGGGGAATCAAAAATTTGTCTTCTGACAAATTTTATCTAGTTTATTCACGTCTAGAAGACGTGAAGAGGGGGATTTGTAAGAAATTGAAATAGATACTGGAGACTAGTATAACAACATTCCAACATAGGCTATCCTTTGTACAAAATGAACCCACCCTCTCTTTGTCCTTAGGCACATGCCGATCTCATTAGATACTAACCTCAGACACACACACACCCTACTCAGGACAGGCCCCTGAAACATCATTTAGACATACACATTCTTTCCAAGGGTGTGACTCAAGACAAAGAACTATGTCAAGAGCCAATGGAACGTCGACACCTGGTCCGAACAGGACCACTCACGACCAAGATTGACCAAGAGGAAGGCCAGACGACAAGACCACCTACTTTGCTAGTTGCCTATATAATTTGAATGTACTGTTTAGAGCGGCCTCTTCTCCGACGATTTCATAAGAATCTGACAGAAAGGGGCCGTGCACGTTTTTACCTGATATCTTTACACTTGAATAAAACGGCCTTATTATAAAATTATCCACCTCGTCCTATGTCTCCACTTGATCTCCTGTCTCCAGTAAACGTTTTATCAACAACATGTTATAGTGTAACTCTAATCACACTGCTTTGAGTGTACAGAAAATAGTCTTTATTTTTTATATTTTTATTTGAGATTTATTTAACTAGGCAAGTCAGTTAAGAACAAATTATTATTTACAATGACGGCCTACCCCGGCCAAACCCGGACGACGCTGGGCCAAAGAAATAGGCAGGGTTAAGGACTTTGTGGCTAGCTAGTGACGACTCTATTGTGTTGGTAGAAAAAGGAAATACAACTACATGATGATTGATGATGATGCATCATAAAATAAATAACATAAAACCTAGGTTACTGTCAGGGATTGTGTGCAGAGATGTAGCGGAGTCAAGCGCAGGACACAGGTGTTGAGCAAAACAACGGCGTTTACTCAAAATACAAGCAGAAATTCCTCATAGGGAATATAACAAACACACATGCACCAACCACAACCACTAACGAAACAAACAATCACGGACAGAACAGAAATGTATGCCAGAGGGTTAAATAGGGAACATGATAGGGGAATTGAAACCAGGTGTGTGTAATACAGACAAAACAAAACGAAACTGAAAAATGGATCGGTGGTGACTAGAAAGCCGGTGACGTCGACCGCCGAACACCACCCGAACAAGGAGAAGGGCCGACTTCGGCGGAAGTCGTGACAGTTACAAATATGTTGACATCACATGCATGGTAACAAATGAACACTTCCGTCAAAGCTACAGGTTTATTAATACTGTATACTGTACACTCTTAGGGAGTGAACGTTATTTATAATACTTTTTTTATTTAACCTTTATTTAACTAGGCAAGTCAGTTAAGAACAAATTCTTATTTACAATGATTGGGACTCCCAATCACAGCCAGATGTGATACAGCCTGGATTCAAACCAGGGACTGTAGTGACACCTCTTGCACTGAGATGCAGTGCCTTAGACATCTGCTCCACTTGGGAGCCCAAGTATAGACATAGGCCTCTGTTTACTACGAAATAGTTTATCATTTATTTTACTAGGCAGGGGTGCTCAACTCTTACCCTACGAGGTCCAGAGCCTGCTGGTTTTCTCTTCTACCTGATAATTAATTGCACCCACCTGGTGTGCCAGGTTTAAATCAGTGAAATGACAATGAAAACAAGCACTGGAACTGGCTTCGAGGTCCAGAGTTGAGTTTGACGATTAGTTTTGATCAATGGTGTGTATAAATGCACAGTCATCTTGGCACTCCTCAACAACAACAAAAATGCATTTATTAATGTCTACATTATGACATGTTTAATCCATTACAGATACCTGCAAACATTTACATTATATTATGTGAGCTCAACATAAAAAAAACAATGAAAACATATCTAATCAAATCAAGATTTATTTTATACAGCACATTTCAGACATGAAATGCAACTCAATGTACTTCACAGGACAAAACAAATAAAACCAATGAAAATAAAACTGAAATATTTGCTACACAACAAGCATAAGAGGATAAAAAACTAAAGAATAACAATAAAATCGGAATGAGTAAAAAGCACAACAAGGAAAAGCAAAACTAAAAAGGTGTGTTTTCAGATCTCTTTTAAATATGTCCACAGTTTCGGCCCCCTCAGGTTCTCTGGCAGGCTCTTCCAGAGTCTGGGGGCATAATAACTAAAGGCTGCCTCTCCATGTATCTTGGTCCTAGGCTTTGGGATAGTTAAAAGGGACGTACTGGGTTAATTACTTAAAAGCATGTCTGGCATGTATTGTGATGCACAATTGTGGATTAATTTAAAAACCAATAGAAGAATCTTAAAATGTATTCTAAAACTCACAGGCAGCCAGTGCAGAGACCTTAAAACAGATGTAATGTGTGCTCTCCGTCTGGTCTTGGTCAGTACCCGTGCTGCAGCATTCTGTATGTTCTGCAGTTGACCAATGGTTTTCTTGGATAGACCAGACAGGAGAGCATTACAGTAGTCAAGCCTGCTTGTAGTAAAGTATGGATGAGTCTCTCTGTATCAGCCTGAGAGAGAAATATAGTAATTTACTTTAGAGAGTACTAATATTACTATCCCTACTGCAATGGCCTCTCAATGGCCAATACATAGCATCAGCAGTCCAGGGTTTATATACATCTTTGGTTTCGATTGCCAAGTACCTCAACTCCATGGTGATTTCAACCACAGAGTTGAGCGCAGACTTTTGTTTTTTTAAATGAACCTCAGACTCCTTCAAGTCGCTATGCAGTCAGTACTTTACAAAAGTACATTATTAAACCCTTACCGTTTACATATGTTTGTCCTCTGTATTTGCATGCCTTTCTTTCTTTGCTGAAATTTGTACTTTTTAATAAAACGTTAATCAAATACATCCACGGACTGTTTCCTTAGTGCTGTTGCTCTAAGATGGCAACTCAGCTCGAATGTGCATGTGCCAATTGAATCTCAACAAGGAAAAAGTCGGTGGTTGTATTTGATGAACGTTTTATTAAAAAGTATGGATTTCAGCAAACAAAGAAAGGCACGCAACAACAGAGGACAAACATAGGTACACAGTAAGTTACATTTTTTAAGTATCGATTGCATAGTGACTTAAAGGAGTCAGAGGTTCATTTCTTAAACTCTACTTTGCTCGCAACTCCGTGGATGAAATTATCATGGAGTTGAAGTACCCGGCTGGAGTTTCGATAGAGTTGACGATATGTCTCTCCATGCATGGCCAAGTTAATGATATATCAAGATACAAGGTCTACAAACCCTCCCTGGCCAATCATTGATTTGACAGCAGAGGAGAGAAGTATAGTGGGAGATTACCAACAAGGTTGAATAGGTGGGATGTCTGACTGATTGTCCAAGTTCAACTTTTCAATAAAATTGTCCAAGTTCAACTTTTCCACCGATGCCTTGAGATGGATGAAATCATACCTTAAAGGCAGAACTCAGTGTGTCAGAGTGAGCAATGAGCTGTCGCCCACTCTTAGCTATGATGTGGGCGTGCCCCAAGGGTCAATACTGGGGCCACTCCTGTTCAGTCTGTACATTAATGATCTGCCTTCTGTCTGTACTGGGTCTGAAGTTCAAATGTATGCCCATGATACAGTGATATATGTGCATGCAAAGAGCAAACAACAAGCTGCACAAGAACTCACTACTGTAATGGTCCAGGTTACAAAGTGGCTCAGTGACTCGTGTTTGCATCTCACTTAGAGGTCGACCGATTAATCGGAATGGCCGATTAATCGGGCCGATTTCAAGTTTTCATAACAATCGGAAATCGGTATTTTTGGGCGTTTTTATTATTATATTTTTTATTATCTTTATTTAATCTTTATTTAACTAGGCAAGTCAGTTAAGAACACATTCTTATTTTCAATGACGGCCTAGGAACGGGGCAGAACGACAGATGTTTAACCTTGTCAGCTCGGGGGTTCCAATCTTGCAACAGTTAACTAGTCCAATGCTCTAACACCTGATTACATTGCACTCCACGAGGAGCCTGCCTGTTAGCGAATGCAGTAAGCTAAGTTGCTAGCTAGCATTAAACTTATCTTATAAAAAACAATCAATCAATGACTGTCATTGCTCCAATGTGTACTTAACCATAAACATCAATGCCTTTCTTAAAATCAATACACAAGTATATATTTTTAAACCTGCATGTTTAGCTAAAAGAAATCCAGGTTAGCAGGCAATATTAACCAGGTGAAATTGTGTAATTTCTCTTGCGTTCATTGCACGCAGAGTCAGGGTATATGCAACAGTTTGGGCCGCCTGGCTCTTTGCGAACTAATTTGCCAGAACTTTACGTAATTATGACAACATTGAAGGTTGTGCAATGTAACAGGAATATTTAGACTCGTGGATGACACCCGTTAGATAAAATACGGAACGGAATAAACGTTTTGTTTTCGAGGTGATAGTTTCCGGATTAGTCAAAGGTATATGGTTTAGAGAGAAATAGTCGGCGCGTTATAATTCCTGTAATTTGCCGCTGAACTTGAAAGGAGTTCCTTCGTTATTTTACCGTTCATGTCTTCCATAGAGAATGTCTTGATCTACTTCAAATAAGGTCTGTGT
The DNA here is from genome assembly GCF_045679555.1 of Salvelinus alpinus. Taxonomy (NCBI): domain Eukaryota; kingdom Metazoa; phylum Chordata; class Actinopteri; order Salmoniformes; family Salmonidae; genus Salvelinus; species Salvelinus alpinus. The sequence goes on along the minus strand of NC_092105.1, from coordinate 21,832,566 downwards.
TTCGTGCATGCTTAAACCGCCTCGACGTTTTGATACCCGTGTAAATCTCACTAGGATAAGGTAACGTTTGTCAACATATTTTCATAAATCCACTCTACAATTTTTTAAATCTTTGCTTATATTTAGCCAATATTGATCAGAGTTACCTTGTCCTATGGATATCTACACAGTTATAAAATTGGCACGGTGGTGTAAGCCTACACGAAACACAGACCTTATTTTAAGTGAATCTAAAAATATCCTATGGAATCAATGAAGGAACCGCTTTTCAGATTTTGCTAGGTGTCATGGGAATTATGACTCGCACTTTGGTTATCAATTCTTACCATGCCCATTATTAAAATAGGATTTCCTGCATATAGAAATTAAAGTTTTTGTTTTCAACATTCATCACAGGTAACTTAAACTCTATTTTTATTCAAACAGTTGAGAGTATTTGTCTCTTAAGCAGACTCTTCAGTATCATTGTCACTTCAGAGCTGTGTGTGTGCGTGTGTATTTATGTATTATATTAAGTTAAAATAAAAGTGTTCATTGTTCATTCAGTATTGTTGCAATTGTCATTATTACAAAAATGTGTGTGTGTGTATGATATATATATATATAAAACATTTTTTTCGAATAAATCGGCCGATTAATCGGTATCGGCTTTTTTGTCCTCCAATAATCGGTATCGGTATTGGCGGTGAAAAATCATAATCGGTCGACCTCTAATCTCAATGTGAAAAAAACTGTTTGCATGTTCTTCACAAAGAGGGCAACAGATGCTACTGAGCCAGATGTCTATGTGTCAGGGGAGAAGCTCCAGGTAGTATCTGATTTTAAGTACCTTGGCATCATACCTGATTCCAACCTCTCTTTTAAAAAGCATGTGAAAAAGGTAATTCAGATAACCAAATTCAACCTAGCTAATTTCCGATTTATACGAAATTGTTGGACTACAGAGGTAGCAAAACTGTACTTCAAATCTATGATACTCCCCCACTTAACATACTGCTTGACTAGTTGGGCCCAAGCTTGCTGTACAACATTAAAACCTATTCAGTCTGTCTACAAACAGGCTCTCGAAGTGCTTGATAGGAAGCTCAATAGCCATCATCACTGTTACATCCGCAGAAAGCATGAGCTCCTGAGTTGGGAAAATCTTGTGCAATACACCGTCTTGTATTCAAGATCCTAAATGGCCTGGCTCCCCCACCACTCAGTATTTTTGTTAACACAGAAAACCCAAACATATGGCAGCAGATCCACAAGGTCTGCCATGAGAGGTGACTGTATAGTACCCTTAAGGAAAAGCACCTTTAGTAAATCCGCTTTCTCTGTGAGAGCTTCCCATGTCTGGAAAACACTGCCATCAGACACACAACTGCACCACATATCACACTTTCACAAAATGCATGAAGACATGGCTAAAGGTCAATCAGATTTGTGAACATAATCCCTAGCTGTGTATTGCTGCTTTCCATGTTGTATGTTGTCTGTAGCTTGTGAGGTGTGGAAACACTTTGTTGCTTTTATGAATTTTGTCTTGCTAGTTTTTTGTTCTATGTTGCTCTGTCTGTATGCTACGTCTTGCTTGTCCTATGTTGCTCTGTCTGTATGCTATGTCTTGCTTGTCCTATGTTGCTCTGCGTGTGCTCACTGCTCAATGATTGTCTATATTATAATTGTTTTTAATAACCTGCCCAGGGACTGCGGTTGAAAATTAGCCAGCTGGCTAAAACCGGCACTTTTACTGAAACGTTGATTAATGTGCACTGTCCCTGTAAAAATAAAATAAACTCAAACACTGCTGAAACCTGAACTGTCCTTAGTGGTCTGAGAGAAGACCATTAGCCTACATTACATTACAGCCACAGAAGTTAGGGTGTTTTCAATGTGTTTTCACCTGATCCTCCTGTTTCTGTGCTCAGTGGAGGTGACAGGTGAACAGCAGTATGGTGGCCTGGGAGGAGAGATCACCCTGACCCCCAAGGTCTCAGGACAGCCTGAGGACATCCTGTGGAAACACATTGGGAACAAGGTGGTGGAGTTTGATGGGAGTCAGAATGTGGAGTATGGCAGGTATAAAGGCAGGACCATCCTGGACTGGGACTCTGGAGCGCTAACTATAAAAGGTCTCACTGATGCAGACAGTGGGCCCTATGAGTTGGAGACTGTTGTCAAGGGCATGCTGCAGTACTCTCATCATGAGGTGGACGTTATTGGTAAGTGTGTAATGTTGCTGTTTAAATGCCTTCATGTCAGGTTTGTGTGTATACAGTGTGTTTATTTACAGTATCAGTAAGGGTGTTTAAAAAAGTATCATTAAGCCTTGTCAACGGCTGATTAAGTGATGCCAGTATAGTTGAAAAAAATCAAATTGTATACCTTGGTTACTGTATCTAATGAGTCAGGACCCACATATTCTCACCTAGCTCTTGAAATCTCGTTCCAGCGTGATATTGAAACTCCCCCTTATCATCATTACATCTTTATTACAAATTACAAATACAAGTTGCTGGACAGGTTTTCATCCACATCAAGACACACCTCTCTTCAGATCAGTTGAGGTGAAAACGGCTTCTCACTTTGCTGTGTGTGTGTGTGTGTGTGTGTGTGTGTGTGTGTGTGTGTGTGTGTGTGTGTGTGTGTGTGTGTGTGTGTGTGTGTGTGTGTGTGTGTGTGTGTGTGTGTGTGTGTGTGTGTGTGTGTGTGTGTGTGTGTGTGTCTGTGTGTGTGCACATGTGTGTAGATTATGTGGCACAGCCCAGCATTTCCTGTGTGGTCAACAACACAACCCCAGAGAACATGGACAGAACCCTGCTGTGCTCAGCTGACCTCCAGCCCCTGACCCAGTTCATCTGGAGTAGTCCTGGGGGGTCAGAGAGTCCAGGACCTGAACTGTTCATACCTGGGGGGGAGAACCAGGATTCTGAGAACCAGGATTCTGTCTACACATGTGTGGTGAAAAACCCTGTTAGTGAGAAAACTGCAGAGTTCACCCTGAAGGACTGCCACACTGGTAAGATAACACTTCTAAACTGTAGTTACAGTAATACACCGTACTCTCACTTTCATTCTCTGTCATGTTCACAATTTGGATGTATTATTTAATGCTGCCAACACATTTGCATTACATGTAGATTCTGTACATTTGTTGATAGTGAGAACATACAGTTGAAGTCGGAAGTTTACATACACTTAGGTGGGAGTCATTATAAATTGTTTTTCTACCACTCCACAAATGTCTTATTAACAAACTATAGTTTTGGCAAATCGGTTAGGACATCTACTTTGTGCATGACACAAGTAATTTTTCCAACAATTCACTGTATCACAATTCCAGTGGGTCAGAAGTTTACATACACTAAGTTGACTGTGCCTTTAATTTAATTTTGACGTCCGGATGAAATGCGTGCCCAAAGTAAACTGCCTGTTACTCAGGCCCAGAAGCCAGGATGTGCATATAATTGGTAGATTTGGATAGAAAACACTCTAAAGTTTCTAAAACTGTTAAGATTATGTCTGTGAGTATAACAGAACTGATATGGCAGGCGAAACCCTGAGGACAAACCACCCCCCCAAAAAAAAATTCAGCCTACCTCTATTTGGCTATCACTTTAATTATAAGGCCAAGTCCTCCCAGATTGCAGTTCCTGGGGCTTCCACTAGATGTCAACAGTTGTTAGAAAGAGTTTCAGGCTGGTTTTTGGAAAAATGAGCCAGAAATTGTAGTTTTTCTAGGTGGCTCCCATTTTGGTTGTAGTGTTTCCAAGTGCGTGGAAGAGAACGGGTTCTTTGGTATTTTTCTCCGGTAAAGACAATAACGATTCTCCGTCTTAAATTTTATCGTTTATTTGCGTATTGGGGTACCTAAAGGTTTGATTATAAACGTTGTTTGACTTGTTTGGAAAAGTTTATTAGTAACGTTTGGGATTCATTTTGTATGCATTTTGATGGAGGGAAACTGGGTGTATTGTTGACTGAAGCGCGCCAGCTAAACTGAGTTAACCTCTTTGGGCTGCAGGGGCAGTATTGAGTAGCCTGGATAAAAGGTGCCCATTTCAAACGGCCTCGTACTCAATTCTTGCTCGTACAATATGCATATTATTATTACTATTGGATAGAAAACACTCTCTAGTTTCTAAAACCGTTTGAATTATATCTGTGAGTAAAACAGAACTCATTTTGCAGCAAACTTCCTGACAGGAAGTGGAAAATCTGAAATCGATGCTCTGTTCTAGGGCCTGCCTATAAATGTGCTTGATATTTATTAGTATACATGCACTTCATACGCCTTCCACTAGATGTCAACAGGCAGTGAGAGAAGAAATGGAGTGTATAACATGATCTGAGGTCGAATAAAAGCTCTTGGCATGACGTGACCTCAATTTCCTGTTTTCTGGAACGCGCGAGAAGGGACCTGGTATTGCCTTCTGTAAAGCTGTCGTTATAGACGACTAATATCTCCGGCTTTGATTTTATTTGATAAATGTGACAATATCATCGTAAAGTATGTTTTTTCAATATAGTTTTATTAGATTATTGAATTTTTTTCGGGACGTTAGGCGTGTTGCTTTGTCTGCGTTTGTTCAGGAAGGAGAGCTTCGCGCCACTTTGCTAGCTTTCCGTGCTAATTGACTGGAGAAGAGGACATTCTAAAACCAAACAACGATTGTTCCCGACAAAGGACCCCTTGTACAACATTCTGATGGAAGATCATCAAAAGTAGGACCCATTTTATGATGCTATTTCATATATCTGTCGAACATGTGAACTAGTAGTTTGCGCCCAGATTTTGGGCACGCTCTCGCCATAACGTAAACTGCATGTCGTAATGAAGTTATTTTTAGAATTCTAACACGGCGATTGCATTAAGAACTAGTGTATCTATCATTTCCTATACAACATGTATTTTTTAGTAATGTTTATGAATAGTTATTTGGTCAGAATATGTGAGTGTCAGAAAAATATCCGGACGTTGTGGGAAAAAGGTGCTACGTTAGCACAATGTATAACCACTGATTTCAGCTCTAAATATGCACATTTTCGAACAAAACATAAGTGTATGTATAACCTGATGTTATAGGACTGTCATCTGATGAAGCTTATCAAGGTTAGTCAAAAGTTATATATCTTTTGCTGGTTTGTTATGATCGCTAACTTTTGCTGCTGGTAAATGGCTTGTGTTTCTGGCTATTGTGGTAAGCTAATATAATGCTATATTGTGTTTTCGCTGTAAAACACTTAAGAAATCGGAAATATTGGCTGGAATCACAAGATGCTTGTCTTTCATTTGCTGTACACCATGTATTTTTCAGAAATGTTTTATGATGAGTATTTAGGTATTTCACGTTGGTGTCTGTAATTACTCTGGCTGCTTCGGTGCTATTTGTGACGGTAGCTGTGATGGTAGCTGCAATGTAAAACTGATTTATACCTCAAATATGCACATTTTTCGAACAAAACATAGATTTATTGTATAACATGTTATAAGACTGTCATCTGATGAAGTTGTTTCTTGGTTAGTTTGGTTGGTTCTTGGTTAGTTAGGTTGGTTTTGTGCATGCTACCTGTGCTGTGAAAAATGTCTGTCCTTTTTTGTATTTGGTGGTGAGCTAACATAAATATACGTGGTGTTTTCGCTGTAAAACATTTTAAAAATCGGACATGTTGGCTGGATTCACAAGATGTTTATCTTTCATTTGCTGTATTGGACTTGTTAATGTGTGAAAGTTAAATATTTCTAAAAAATATATTTTGAATTTCGGAAGGGATCCATATAGCTCCGCATTGACTTGATTGGTTGATGGTAGGTGAAGGCGGGAGGTCCTGTATAGACACAAACTCACTTCCTTGACATCTTCCTTCACAACAGTGCTGTGCTGCTCCGTGAAGCCAAGAAGTATGAATGCACTGACTTCTGCAGAGGCCGTAACACCATACATGTTGCACGGCCAATGCAGACATCGGATTGACCATGCAGCGCCTTTCAACCAATGCTCTCAACACACACACACACACACACACACACACACACACACACACACACACACACACACACACACACACACACACACACACACACACACACACACACACACACACACACACACACACACACACACCTCCGGCACTCCCCATCACTCACTCAATCAGTCAGTAACAGCCTAATCACTACCTGATAGTCAGCAGCAGGTCACAGTGAAATACATATATTTTTTAAAAGAGAAATGCCATGGCGGCCGCCGTGCAACATAGAAGTAGCCCAAAAATTTGCAACCTGCGACCAATGCATTTTCACCCTCAACCTTGTTTTCAAAGTAGAAATTGCAGACATGGCAACCCTGCTACTACGGAAGGTATTGAATTACAGGTGGCAATCTTGGAAGGGTGAGGACACACTGTAGAGACAGTATGGTGTGTGGTCTAAAATGTGGTCTATTTTAATGTTTTTTTTTGTCTATTTAAAGGTTAGGATTAGGTTTAAAATCAGATTTTAAGAAGATACATTGTAGAAATAAGCAGTGTTAATGACTTTGTGGCTACATTTTGGTGTCACATTGAAACTCACTGAGCTCTTCAGTAAAGCCATTCTACTACTACTTTTGTTTATATAGTGTATATAATGCCGTGTTCCAGAGGTATGACAAAACATGTATTTTTATTGTTCTAATTAGGTTGGTAACCACTGTATAATAGCAATAAGGCACCTAGGTATGTGTGGTATATAGCCAATAGCCTACATATACCACGGCTATGGGCCACATCTCCTCTGGCCTTATTGCTTAATCATAGCAGTCAAAACAAGTTAAATTGACGAAAAAATGATCTGGCGAGTTTAATAAGGGAAAATTATATTTTCTCTTGCGACGTATTCTTAAACTTGCAATAATTATTATTGTGATGGAAAACCGAATTCTGCTTGTTTTAAGCCCTATTCGCGACTAGTATTACCATTCCAAGGGCGGCAGGTAGCCTTTAAACTGGTAACCGAAAGGTTGCTAGATCGAATCCCCGAGCTGACAAGGTAAAAATATGTCTTTCTGCCCCTGAACAAGGCTGAACCCACTGTTCCTAGGCAGTCATTGAAAAGAAGAATTAGTTCTTAACTGATTTGCCTAGGTAAGTAAAGGTAAAATATATATTTTTAAAGAATGTCCGTTATTCCAGAGGACGAGTCGGACGGGTTTAGTTTTTTCCAAAGTGCCCTGTAATTCTTAATTAGTCGGCGCGTTATAATTCCCCCCCCCCCCCCCCCATTCATGGACCGTTATGACGGAATCCTGTCTTTTTTTCTTCTTTTTTTTACGAGGCGTGAAGATATTTCAAGTCCAGGCGATAACAAGCTAGACCGATAACTCGAGTTTGGTTCCCAAGTTTCTAAACCCTACCAAACCATCTTTGGTATAGTGTCGCCATAATATTTGAATTGAGATAGTGCGATCATAATCATTACCATATTTTAGCGATCCGCAGTAGAAGACGTCCTAAATCAGGGGTGTCAAACTCATTTTCACCGAGGGCCACATCAGCATAATGGCTGTCCTCAAAGGGCCAGATGTAACTTATAAATGTAATCGAATGTAATGTAAAATAAATGTAACTCCTCCTTAATGTTAAATAACTCATTATTTATTATAACTTATTCAAGTGACAATTACAGTTGCATAGAAAATATATGTTTGCTTGTAGCTCTAACATAAATCCTTTTAAATTTTGTCAGCTTATGAAAACCCACATAACTCCATTAATGAAGGATCAAACTGTCCAAGTGAATAAAGAAAAATAACATAAAACTTAGCTGCAAAGAACATGTATGACACATGTAGCATTTTACAAAAAAAGGCTGCACACAGCCGTGCACCCAACTGATGGTTTGATGACAACAATTTGTCTGCATACACACATAAACCTGCAAACATTAAATAATTACTACAGCAGCTACACATAAATAATATGTAATCAACTAAAAATACCAAAATAAAGGTTGACTCAGTTCACAACTATATTGGTCAAGTTTTTCGGTTAGTCTTTGATGAGGAGATGCTGCCTGTCCTTGAACACACCAAGTGGATTCTCTCTCTACTATCGATTGATCATGTTCTGAAAATGATAAACACAAAACAAAATGCAAGCACAATCATTAAATTGCACACAGTTTAACTGTTCTTCTTCTTGGTTGAATTACATTTTATTATATTTTAATTAAGTTTAAAAAAAAAATGCTTGCCTGTGTGTTTTCTGACCAGATGTCTGACACCGTTTTCCCGTTACCAGTGTGTCAATGTCTGGTTTTAGGTCCTGTGCTGAGGAAATGCGTAGAACAGCATGGAGGTTGTCATCCGTGAGGCGTGATCTGTGCTTGTTTTTGTTCAGATTCATTATGGAAAAAAACTGTTCGCACAGATAGGTGCTCCCAAACATGGACAGAACACGGGCAGCATGAAGTCGAAGCTGTGGCATCAAACCAGGAGGCAGCAGACGGTAAAAGTCCTGGATTGTAGCATCCTGAAACTTTGCTCTCAGGCCACTGTCGCTTTGAAGCTCAATTAGCTCCATCTGAAGGTGTTGGGGTGCAGTGCAGACATCGGTGGTGAAAGGATTGGCAAAGATGTCAAAGCCAGACTGTTGTGCTCTGAAGTCAGAGAAGCGCCGATCAAACTCAGTCTTTAACCAGCTCAGTTTGGTAGCCAACTGAGCACATGAAAAAGTCTCGGGAAATGAGGCTGACATGCTCTGACAAACAGGAAAGTGAACAAGATTGTCCTGTTTCACTTGCCACATCCATAAGTCCAATTTACGCTGGAAAGCCGTGATCGTGTCGGACATCTGCGTGATGACTTGTTTGCGTCCCTGCAGCTTCTGATTCAGCTGGGCGAGATGGTCGGTTATGTCACACAACACAGCAAAGTCACACATCCACTTTGGATCTGATAGTTCAGACATGAGTTTTCCTTTACTCTGCATAAAAAGAGCAATGTCTTTCCTGAGCTCGAAAAATCGCTTGAGGACTTTGCTCCTACTCAGCCACCGCACTTCTGTATGGTACAGCACATCCCCGTGTTCCGAGCCCATCTCCAGCAAAAACTGCTGGAACTGACGGTGATTCAGGCCACGCGCCCGAATGAAGTTCACTGTTTTCATGACTGTGGTCACAATGTCCTCCATCCCCAGCACCTTCCCACACAAAGCTTCTTGATGGATAATGCAATGATACGTTATCAAAGGCGTGTGACAGTTCATTTTTTGCATTTTCCCCTTCATTAGTCCAACCAAGCCCACTTTTCCTCCACACATTGCCGGTGCACCGTCTGTAGTTAATCCTACCAAGTTTTCCCACTGCAATGCATTTTTACTTACGGACTTCTCTACCGCATCAAAAATGTTCTGTCCCGTCGTGGTCCCATGCATTGCAGCCACATCCAACAGCTCCTCAGTGATAGAGAGGTCCGACTTTACGCCTCTAATAAAAATTGATAACTGCGCTGTGTCCGTGTTATCTGTGCTTTCATCAACAGCTAATGAAAAAGCTGTGTAGCTGCGTGTCTCCTCGGCCAGCTGTGTTGTAAGATTTTCTGCTAGTTCCTTCACTCGGTCGACGATGGTGTTTCTTGATAAACTGACATTTTTAAAAGTCTGTAACTGGTCGGGACACACCTGCTCACAGACCTTCAGCATGCACTGCTTCAAAAACGCTCCCTCTGAAAAAGACTTGGAAGCGTGGGCGATTTCTTCAGCCACAATGAAGCTAGCTTTCACCGCGGCCTCGTTTTTGGCTGTGGATTTCATGAACAAACTCTGCTGCGACCGCAGTTTGCCTTTTAATTCTTGGGCAATTTGTTGCTTTTCTTGAAGGCTAGCTTTAGCGTACTTAGCTCCGTGTTTGGTGTCAAAATGTCGACGCAGATTGTACTCTTTGACAACCGACACCGCCTCGTAACACAAAAGACATACCGGTCTTTCTCCTTGAAGCGCAAACAAGTATTCGCCTTCCCATCTTTCTTGAAACAGTCTTCCGTCTGCATCAACTTTTCTCTTTCTGGACATTTTGGGATCATTATTTATATCTCAATTCCACTCGTTGGCATGGACACTGCCGTGGCTAGCGTAGTCGAAAGGCATTGTGGGAATGTAGTTTTTGGTCAAAGCACGCTCTTAATTTATTTTTTGGTATTTATTTTTAGACACTCAAAACTTTTAAGCTCTCGCGGGCCACATAAAATGACCTGGCGGGCCACATCTGGCCCGCGGGCCTTGAGTTTGACACATGTGTCCTAAATGCTCCACAGCCTTCAGATGTGAGCCCGTGAGCCAAACAGGGCACTTGCACTTGATATGCGTTTTTAGGCTATGGATGAGAAAGTGAACTTGTCATTTCCTAAGTTGTATGCTGCTTTGCAATCTATTAACACCAGGGGTTGCAATAAATAGGGGGAATATTTGTTTAAGATGCATTCACCGATGTTCAATTCATTCGCACAAACGTATAAACAAATGCATTCACTGTGAAAACTGATACAGGCCCGTCATATATATGCTATGCGCAGCACTTGGTCCAATTTATTGAATCAGTTATTGTTTTGTAGCGCAAACCGAGAGCAACACCTGTCAAACTCATAACACAGGGATGTCAATTCGCACAGGACTAGTATTATCAGAGGATTTAGTAGTTTGCCAAAAAACTGTAGGTTATTCTGGCTGGAATTGTTACTCTCCTGCCATGTCACTGATATATATGGCAGATTCGGATGGGACTAAAATGACAGATGTGGTGTTTTGTGCTAGTGGACATAATTGCATTACCCGACCTCCCCCAGTAAAACTAATCCCGTCCGAATAGGGCTCCTACATCTTTACAAATTAAGTCGATAGTCCTTCTTAATTCGCTCGATGGCGTTACGGAAACCGGTTTTATTGGCTAAATGTAGAAACTCCTATTTTGCTGCAAAAACAAAGAGAAATGGCTCGCTTTCAGGCCTTTTGGGCGGGTTTTGAGACATCGTTTGTTTAGTAGACATTTGATTTTGACCCTGGCAACCCTGCGTAGTAGGTTACATTACATGTGTGCAGGCAGCCAACGTCGCATCGGAATAAGAGCTCTCGACTCCTTGTTTGCTTGCGTAGTTAGGATAAATCTATGTGTTCGGATTTAGACTATATGTAAGGATGTCGTCCATAATTTAGTTTATCCTTTGAAACATTCCCGGGACGTTCCAGATGGAATGATAACTGGAACGTGCACTTTCACTTTTACTTACTAGCATACAGAAGTGTAAAACTCGGACCGAAGGAAATGGCAGTCAGCTTTTTTGGGAAAGTTATCATACCGTTTTTGGCTTATTTTCTCGGTGAGTAGCCTATACTAAGTTTTTCCCGGTTATTGATTTGCAGTAAAGTAATTTGTCCTTGACGTGGTCATTGTGCACTGTATCCCGAGCGGGGAGCCTTATTAGCCCGAGGTCTGTTCAGCCGCTCAGTCTGGTCCAGTCGATAATTAGTCATTCAGTAGTAACTTAACATGTTATAGTGTAACTCGTTATGACGGAATCCTGTAGTTTTTATTTTATTTTTACGAGGTGTGAAGATATTTCAAGTCCAGGCGATAACAAGCTAGACCAATAACTCGAGCTTGGTTCCCAAGTTTCTAAACCATACCTGTCACGCCCTGACCTTAGAGATCCCTTTTATTCTCTATTTTGGTTAGGTCAGGGTGTGACTAGGGTGGGTAGTCTATGTTTTCTATTTCTTTGTTGGCCTGGTATGGTTCCCAGAGGCAGCTGTCTATCGTTGTCTCTGATTGGGGATCATATTTAGGCAGCCTTTTCCCACCTCTTGTTTGTGGGGTCTTGTTTTGGTGTAGCTGCCTGTGAGCAGCCCAGAACGTCACGTTTTGTTTTCTTCTTTTTGTTTTTGGTGAGTTGCATATTTATTAAACATGAGGAACTCTAAGTACGCTGCGCCTTGGTCCATTCATTCAGACGATCGTGACAATACCAAACCATCTTTGGTATAGTGTCGCCATAATATTTGAATTGAGATAGTGCGATCATAATCGTTACGATATTTTAGCGATCCGCAGTAGAAGACGTCCTAAATACTCCACAGCCTTTAGATTAATATTCAGGCAGATGTTTGAGTACAGAATGAAATGTTGTAAACTTAACAGGCTAAACTTGCTGAGTACACTCCTTGAGAAAGGGGTTCCAACAGGGTTCTTTGGCTGTCACCAAAGGAGAATCCTTTTTGGTTCCATGTAAAACCCTCTGTGGAATGGATCCCAAAAAGGTTTTACCTAGACACAGAATCGGTTCAACCGAAACCAAAAAGGGTTCTCTTATGGGGACAGTGGAATAATCCTTTTAGGTTGTAGATAGGCCTACACTCTGATAAAAAGGTGCTATCTTGCAGTGGTGGTTCCGTGGTTTTCTGTAAAAAAAAAAAAAGTAAGTTGTGGTGGGGTGTTAAGATAATCAGAAATACTATGAAACATCCACACTTTTAGCACAAATTTGCGAGCAGGCAGAGGCATGTGTGATCACTCAACATTGACAGGACCGACAAAAAAAAGACATGCTCACATGCAAACAAAAGATAACGTGTCTAACTTGCACAGTTATGCAATTATTAGGAGACAAGATACAAACAGCTAATCCTGTCTACTATGTTCTGGCATTAATTTATTGAGGCAAGCAGATCAGAGATGTCAAGGTGGTACCCAAGCACATGCCATGTGTATATGTGACACACACAAATACACTACCAGTCAAATGTTTTACAACACCTACTCATTCAAGTTTTTTTTTACATGTATTTTTACGATTTTCTACATTGTAGAATAATAGTGAAGACATCAAAACTATGAAATAACACATATGGCATCATGTAGTAACCAAAAGTGTTAAACAAATCAACATTTATTTTGTATTTGAGATACTTAAAACAGCCACACTTTGCCTTGATGACAGCTTTGCAAACTCTTGGCATTCTCTACCAGCTTCACCTGGAATGCTTTTCCAACAGTCTTGAAGGAGTTCCCACTTATGCTGAGCACTTGTTGGATGCTTTTCATTCACTCTGCTGTTCTCATCCCAAACTTAAGTTGTGAACAATTGGTACATGTCCATTTTGATACTTTAGACTGGTTATACTCTGACAACTTAGTTGATGGGGAGATGACCAAAGATATTGTGAATTTGGCTAAAACATTGGTGGGTAACTGGGGGGGAAAGTGAAAGAACCCAATGATTTGCATTGTACCGCATATTATTCAAAACACTGCCAAGATGAGGGGTTTGACTGGGGTATTGATAAGCCTGATGTTTTACAACTCCTTAATATGTATGTACATACAGATTTGTGGGGATTACTGTGAAACTTAGTGTGACTCAGAAAGGGTTTTTCAGTGAAAATGGGAGTATTTGCAGAGCTGCCATGTATCAAGGGGGATTAATTGGAAACGCACATGGAGAGGTTCATTAATGTTAGAACCTAAGATTTCTACGTTATATATTGATTCTGTGAATATATGAGAATATATATATTTTTTAAATAATGATGAATTGTATGTGTACTAGAGATTTGATGAAGAATGATGGAACTAAATGATGAATAACATACTAACTTGCGCACCCAGACTTAGATGTACGTCGGGTTGGAAAATAGTAAATACAAGTTTTTAATGAGTTGGTCCCCTTTATGGATCAGTTGATAAGAGATAAGGTTAAAGCATTATATTATTGTCTAAATACTTATGGGATTTTTCTCGGTCTGGGAAATACATTTAGAGACACTGCCCTTAAGGTCTGAAAATGTATTTTTTAGCAGTAAGAGATGAGTTGCTATATTTATTGAATAGATCCTTTTCCCAGACAGTTACAGGGAATTAAGATGGAATCTCGACGAAACTTACGTTATTCAAAACCAAATTAGGGTTTCCATCAAACAAATGATCTTTGCGGAGCTAATGTGATGTACTAAAGTAATTTAAATATGTTGCATGAGAAAAGATAATTAGCTTTTATTACAAGGCACAAGATCTGGTTTTGAGTTAATGAATGTTGATTTAATTTGTTTGACTGTTATGACAGATCCCCTTTGCACATGTGGAAATCTCTGTGGAGAAACACTTGACTGAACTTTAAGGCTATTTTCTGGTAAATTGTGTCAGTATTACAGTATGTGCCAGATGGTAAGACTATAGACCGTTATAATTGCGTTATTTGCAGGATTTGTTTGTCATTTCAATAGCATTCGGTCTATGTTACGGACTGTTTCTGATTGTGGTTTCAACTATTGCCATGTTTTTTTCCTTTAGAAAATTTATAGCAGCCAGTGTTTTGTTTTAAGATATAAACTGGACAATTTTACAGCTTGCTTAGTTCGATTTTGAACAAATCTTTGATCGGCTGATAGAATAGGCTACTATCAAATCAAATTTGATTTGTCACATACACATGGTTAGCAGATGTTAATGGGAGTGTAGCGAAATGCTTGTGCTTTTAGTTCCGACAATGCAGTAATATCCAACGAGTAATCTAACCTAACAATTTCACAACAATTACCTTATACACACAAGTGTAAAGGAATGAATAAGAATATGTACATAAAAATATATGAATGAGTGATGGTATAGAATGGCATAGGCAAGATGCAGTGGATGGTATAGAGTACAGTATATACATATCAAGTTTATTTATTTTATTTTATATAGCCCTTCGTACATCAGCTAATATCTCGAAGTGCTGTACAGAAACCCAGCCTAAAACCCCAAACAGCAAGCAATGCAGGTGTAGAACCACGGTGGCTAGGAAAAACTCCCTAGAAAGGCCAAAACCTAGGAAGAAACCTAGAGAGGAACCAGGCTATGAGGGGTGGCCAGTCCTCTTCTGGCTGTGCCGGGTGGAGATTATAACAGAAGATGGCCAAGATGTTCAAATGTTCATAAATGACCAGCATGGTCAAATAATAATAATCACAGTAGTTATCAAGGGTGTAGCAAGTCAGCACCTCAGGAGTAAATGTCAGTTGGCTTTTCATAGCCGATCATTAAGAGTATCTCTACCGCTCCTGCGGTCTCTAGAGAGTTGAAAACAGCAGGTCTGGGACAGGTAGCACGTCCGGTGGACAGGTCAGGTTTACATAGCCGCAGGCAGAACAGTTGAAACTGGAACAGTAGCAAGGCCAGGTGGACTGGGGACAGCAAGGAGTCATCATGCCCAGTAGTCCTGACGCATGGTCCTAGGGCTCAGGTCCTCCGAGAGAGAGAAAGAAAGAGAGAAGGAGAGAATTAGAGAGAGCATACTTAAATTCACACAGGACACCGGATAAGACAGAAGTACTCCAGATATAACCAACTGACCCTAGCCCCCCAACACATAAACTACTGCAGCATAAATACTGGAGGCTAAATACAGGGCCAAACAGGAAGGATATAACCCCACCCACTTTGCCAAAGCACAGCCCCCGCACCACTAGAGGGATATCTTCAACCACCAACTTACAATCCTGAGACAAGGCCGAGTATAGCCCACAAAGATCTCCACCACAGCACAAACCAAGGCGGGGGCACCAACCCAGACAGGAAGATCACGTCAGTAACTCAACCCACTCAAGTGACGCACCCCTCCTAGGGACGGCATGAAAGAGCACCAGTAAGCCAGTGACTCAGCCCCCGTAATAGGGTTAGAGGCAGAGAATCCCAGTGGAGAGAGGGAAACCAGCCAGGCAGAGACAGCAAGGGCGGTTCGTTGCTCCAGAGCCTTTCCGTTCACCTTCACACTCCTGGGCCAGACTACACTCAATCATATGACCTACTGAAGAGATAAGTCTTCAGTAAAGACTTAAAGGTTGAGACCGAGTCTGCGTCTCTCACATGGGTAGGCAGACCATTCCATAAAAATGGAGATCTATAGGAGAAAGCCCTGCCTCCAGCTGTTTGCTTAGAAATTCTAGGGACAATTAGGAGGCCTGCGTCTTGTGACCATAGCGTACGTGTAGGTATGTACGGCAGGACCAACTCGGAAAGATAGGTAGGAGCAAGCCCATGTAACGCTTTATAGGTTAACAGTAAAACCTTGAAATCAGCCCTTGCCTTAACAGGAAGCCGGTGTAGGGAAGCTAGCACTGGAGTAATATGATCAAATTTCTTGGTTCTAGTCAGGATTCTAGCAGCCGTATTTAGCACTAACTGAAGTTTATTTAGTGCTTTTTCCAGGTAGCCGGAAAGTAAAGTATTGCAGTAATCTAACCTAGAAGTAACAAAAGCATGGCTTAATTTTTCTACATCATTTTTGGACAGAAAATTTCAGATTTTTGCAATGTTACGTAGATGGAAAAAAGCTGTCCTTGAAACAGTCTTGATATTTTCGTCAAAAGAGAGATCAGGGTCCAGAGTAACGCCGAGGTCCTTCACAGTTTTATTTGAGACGACTTTACAACCATCAAGATTAATTGTCAGATTTAACAGAAGATCTCTTTATTTCTTGGGACCTAGAACAAGCATCTCTGTTTTGTCCGAGTTTAAAAGTAGAACGTTTTCAGCCATCCACTTCCTTATGTCTGAAACACAGGCTTCTAGCGAGGGCAATTTTGGGGCTTCACCATGTTTCATTGAAATGTACAGCTGTGTGTCATCCGCATAGCAGTGGAAGTTAACATTATGTTTTCGAATTACATCCCCAAGAGGTAAAATATTTAGTGAAAACAATAGTGGTCCTAAAACGGAACCTTGAGGAACACCGAAATGTACAGTTGATTTGTCAGAGGACAAACCATTCACAGAGACA
Organism: Salvelinus alpinus; assembly: GCF_045679555.1. Taxonomy (NCBI): domain Eukaryota; kingdom Metazoa; phylum Chordata; class Actinopteri; order Salmoniformes; family Salmonidae; genus Salvelinus; species Salvelinus alpinus. Next base: position 21,815,797 of record NC_092105.1, on the reverse strand, counting down.
AACTGATATCTTTCCGACAGATAAGATCTAAACCAGGCCAGAACTTGTTCGTGTAGACCAATTTGGGTTTCCAGTCTCTCCAAAAGAATGTGGTGATCGATGGTATCAAAGGCAGCACTAAGGTCTAGTAGCACGAGGACAGATGCAGAGCCTCGGTCTGACGCCATTAAAAGGTAATTTACCACCTTCACAAGTGCAGTCTCAGTGCTATGATGGGGTCTAAAACCAGACTGAAGCATTTTGTATACATTGTTTGTCTTCAGGAAGGCAGTGAGTTGCTGCGCAACAGCTTTTTCATTTTTTTTTGAGAGGAATGGAAGATTCGATATAGGCCGATAGTTTTTTATATTTTTGGGGTCAAGGTTTGGCTTTTTCAAGAGAGGCTTTATTACTGCCACTTTTAGTGAGTTTGGTACACATCCGGTGGATAGAGAGCCGTTTATTATGTTCAACATAGGAGGGCCAAGCACATGAAGCAGCTCTTTCAGTAGTTTAGTTGGAATAGGATCCAGTATGCAGCTTGAAGGTTTAGAGGCCATGATTATTTTCATCATTGTGTCAAGAGATATAGTACTAAAACACTTAAGTGTCTCTCTTGATCCTAGGTCCTGGCAGAGTTGTGCAGACTCAGGACAGCTGAGCTTTGGAGGAATACACAGATTTAAAGAGGGGTCGTAATTTGCTTTCTAATGATCATGATCTTTTCCTCAAAGAAGTTCATGAATTTATTACTGCTGAAGTGAAAGCCATCCTCACTTGGGGAATGCTGCTTTTTAGTTAGCTTTGCAACAGTATCAAAAAGACATTTAGGATTGTTCTTATTTTCCTCAATTAAGTTGGAAAAGTAGGATGATCGAGCAGCAGTGAGGGCTCTTCGATACTGCACGGTACTGTCTTTCCAAGCTAGTCGGAAGACCTCCAGTTTGGTGTGGCGCCATTTCCGTTCCAATTTTCTGGAAGCTTGCGTCATAGCTCGGGTATTTTCTGTGTACCAGGGAGCTAGTTTCTTATGACAAATGTTTTTAGTGTTTAGGGGTGCAACTGCATCTAGGGTATTGCACGAGGTTAAAATGAGTTCCTCAGTTAGGTGGTTAACTTATTTTTGTCCTCTGATGTCCTTGGGTAGGCAGAAGGAGTCTGGAAGGGCATCAAGGAACCTTTGTGTTGTCTGAGAATTTATAGCACGACTTTTGATGCTCCTTGGTTGGGGTCTGAGCAGATTATTTGTTGCGATTGCAAACGTAATAAAATGGTGGTCCGATAGTCCAGGTTTATGAGGAAAAACATTAAGATCTACAACATCTATTCCATGGGACAAAACTAGGTCCAGAGTATGACTGTGGCAGTGAGTAGGTCCAGAGACATGTTGGACAAAACCCACTGAGTCGATGATGGCTCCAAAAGCCTTTTGGAGTGGGTCTGTGGACTTTTCCATATGAATATTAAAATCACCAAAAATTAGAATATTATCTGCTATGACTACAAGGTCCGATAGGAATTCAGGGAACTCAGTGAGGAACGCTGTATATGGCCCAGGAGGCCTGTAAACAGTAGCTATAAAAAGTGATTGAGTAGGCTGCATAGATTTCATGACTAGAAGCTCAAAAGACGAAAACGTCATTTTTTTTTGTAAATTGAAATTTGCTATCGTAAATGTTAGCAACACCTCCGCCTTTGCGGGATGCACGGGGGATATGGTCACTAATGTAACCAGGAGGTGAGGCCTCATTTAACACAGTAAATTCATCAGGCTTAAGCCATGTTTCAGTCAGGCCAATCACATCAAGATTATGATCAGTGATTAGTTCATTGACTATAACTGCCTTTGAAGTGAGGGATCTAACATTAAGTAGCCCTATTTTGAGATGTGAGGTATCACGATCTCTTTCAATAATGGCAGGAATGGAGGAGATCTTTATCCTAGTGAGATTGCTAAGGCGAACACCGCCATGTTTAGTTTTGCCCAACCTAGGTCGAGGCAACAGACACAGTCTCAATGGGGATAGCTGAGCTGACTACACTGACTATGCTAGTGGCAGACTCCACTAAGCTGGCAGGCTGGCTAACAGCCTGCTGCCTGGCCTGCACCCTATTTCATTGTGGAGATAGAGGAGTTAGAGCCCTGTCTATGTTGGTAGATAAGATGAGAGCACCCCTCCAGCTAGGATGGAGTCCGTCACTCCTCAGCAGGCCGGCTTGGTCCTGTTTGTGGGTGAGTCCCAGAAAGAGGGCCAATTATCTACAAATTCTATCTTTTGGGAGGGGCAGAAAACAGTTTTCAACCAGCGATTGAGTTGTGAGACTCTGCTGTAGAGCTCATCACTCCCCCTAACTGGGAGGGGGCCAGAGACAATTACTCGATGCCGACACATCTTTCTAGCTGATTTACACGCTGAAGCTATGTTGCGCTTGGTGACCTCTGACTGTTTCATCCTAACATCGTTGGTGCCTACGTGGATAACAATATCTCTATACTCTCTACACTCGCCAGTTTTAGCTTTAGCCAGCACCATCTTCAGATTAGCCTTAACGTCGGTAGCCCTGCCCCCTGGTAAACAGTGTATGATCGCTGGGTGATTCGTTTTAAGTCTAATACTGCGGGTAATGGAGTCGCCAATGACTAGGGTTTTCAATTTGTCAGAGCTAATGGTGGGAAGCTTCGGCGTCTCAGACCCCGTAACGGGAGGAGTAGAGACAAGAGAAGACTCGGCCTCAGACTCCGACTCGCTACTTAATGGGGAAAACCGGTTGAAAGTTTCTGTCGGCTGAATGAGCAACACCAGTCGAGCATTCCTACAGCATTTCTGAATGGACGAATGGATTTTATTTGGTTCATGACATGTTAATTTCATGGACATTTAATAAGTGTGAAACAGAGGTTGTTATTAATAATATAGAGTAATATTGTTTGGGTACACTGAAATGAAAACAATGCCTTTTAATAATTTGAATGGACATTTGTATTTATTTTTTATTTTATTTTACCTTTATTTAACCAGGTAGGCTAGTTGAGAACAAGTTCTCATTTACAACTGTGACCTGGCCAAGATAAAGCAAAGCAGTTTGACACAGACAACAACACAGAGTTACACATGGAATAACATGGAATAAACAATAAACAAGCCAATAACACAATAAACAAGTCAATGACACAGTAGAAAAAAAGAAAGTCTATATACAGTGTGCGCAAAAGGCATGAGGAGGTAGGCAATAAATAGGCCATAGGAGCGAATAATTACAATTTAGCAGATTAACACTGGAGAGATAAATGAGGAGATGATGATGTGCAAGTAGAGATACTGGTGTGCAAAAGAGCAGAAAAGTAAATAAAAATAGTATGGGAATGAGGTAGGTAGATTGGTAGATTAAGCCTTCAAGCTGCATACTGGATCCTATTCCTACTAAACTGCTGAAGGAGCTGCTTCCTGTGCTTGGCCCTCCTATGTTGAACATAATAAACAGCTCTCTATCCACCGGATGTGTACCAAACTCACTAAAAGTGGCAGTGATAAAGCCTCTCTTGAAAAAGCCAAACCTTGACCCGGAAAATATAAAAAACTATCGGCCTATATCGAATCTTCCATTCCTCTCAAAGATTTTAGAAAAAGCTGTTGCGCAGCAACTCACTGCCTTTCTGAAGACAAATAATGTATACGAAATGCTTCAGTCTGGTTTTAGACCCCATCATAGCACTGAGACTGCACTTGTGAAGGTGGTAAATGACCTTTTAATGGCGTCAGACCGAGGCTCTGCATCTGTCCTCGTGCTACTAGACCTTAGTGCTGCCTTTGACACCATCGATCACCACATTCTTTTGGAGAGACTGGAAACCCAAATTGGTCTACACGGACAAGTTCTGGCCTGGTTTAGATCTTACCTGTCGGAAAGATATCAGTTTGTCTCTGTGAATGGTCTGTCCTCTGACAAATCAACTGTACATTTCGGTGTTCCTCAAGGTTCCGTTTTAGGACCACTATTGTTTTCACTATGTATTTTACCTCTTGGGGATGTTATTCGAAAACATAATGTTAACTTTCACTGCTATGCGGATGACACACAGCTGTACATTTCAATGAAACATGGTGAAGCCCCAAAATTGCCCTCGCTAGAAGCCTGTGTTTCAGACATAAGGAAGTGGATGGCTGAAAACTTTCTACTTTTAAACTCGGACAAAACAGAGATGCTTGTTCTAGGTCCCAAGAAACAAAGAGATCTTCTGTTAAATCTGACAATTCATCTTGATGGTTGTAAAGTTGTCTCAAATAAAACTGTGAAGGACCTCGGCGTTACTCTTGACCCTGATCTCTCTTTTGACGAACATATCAAGACTGTTTCAAGGACAGCTTTTTTCCATCTACGTAACATTGCAAAAATCAGAAATTTTCTGTCCAAAAATGATGCAGAAAAATTAATCCATGCATTTGTTACTTCTAGGTTAGACTACTGCAATGCTCTACTTTCCGGCTACCCGGATAAAGCACTAAATAAACTTCAGTTAGTGCTAAATACGGCTGCTAGAATCCTGACTAGAACCAAGAAATTTGATCATATTACTCCAGTGCTAGCTTCCCTACACTGGCTTCCTGTTAAGGCAAGGGCTGATTTCAAGGTTTTACTGTTAACCTATAAAGCGTTACATGGGCTTGCTCCTACCTATCTTTCCGAGTTGGTCCTGCCGTACATACCAATACGTACGCTACGGTCACAAGACGCAGGCCTCCTAATTGTCCCTAGAATTTCTAAGCAAACAGCGGGAGGCAGGGCTTTCTCCTATAGATCTCCATTTTTATGGAACAGTCTGCCTACCCATGTGAGAGACGCAGACTCGGTCTCAACCTTTAAGTCTTTACTGAAGACTTATCTCTTCAGTAGGTCATATGATTGAGTGTAGTCTGGCCCAGGAGTGTGAAGGTGAACGGAAAGGCTCTGGAGCAACGAACCGCCCTTGCTGTCTCTGCCAGGCCGGTTCCCCTCTCTCCACTGGGATTCTCTGCCTCTAACCCTGTTACAGGGGCTGAGTCACTGGCTTGCTGGTGCTCTTTCATGCCGTCCCTAGGAGGGGTGCGTCACTTGAGTGGGTTGAGTTACTGACGTGATCTTCCTGTCTGGGTTGGCGCCCCCCCTTGGTTTGTGCTGTGGTGGAGACCTTTGTGGGCTATACTCGGCCTTGTCTCAGGATTGTAAGTTGGTGGTTGAGGATTTCCCTCTAGTGGTGCGGGGGCTGTGCTTTGGCAAAGTGGGTGGGGTTATATCCTTCCTATTTGGCCCTGTCCGGGGGTTTCTTCGGATGGGGCCACAGTGTCTCCTGACCGCTCCTGTCTCAGCCTCCAGTATTTATGCTGCAGTAGTTTGTGTCGGGGGGCTAGGGTCAGTTGGTTACCTGGAGTACTTCTCCTGTCTTATCCAGTGTCCTGTGTGAATTTAAGTATGCTCTCTCTAATTCTCTCGTTCTCTCTGAGAACCTGAGCCCTAGGACCATACGTCAGGACTACCGGGCATGATGACACCTTGCTGTCCCCAGTCCGCCTGGCCTTGCTGCTATTCCAGTTTCAACTGTTCTGCCTGCGGTTACGGAACCCCTACCTGTCCCAGACCTGCTGTTTTCAACTCTTAATGATCGGCTATGAAAAGCCAACTGAGATTTATTCCTGATTATTATTTGACCATGCTTGTCATTTATGAACATTTTGAAAATCTTGGCTCTCTCTAATTTTCTCCTTCTCTCTTTCTTTCTCTCGGAGGACCTGAGCCCTAGGACCATACGTCGGGACTACCGGCCGTGGTGACTCCTTGCTGTCCCCAGTCCGCCTGGCCTTGCTGCTATTCCAGTTTCAACTGTTCTGCCTGCGGTTATGGAACCCCTACCTGTCCCAGACCTGCTGTTTTCAACTCTTAATGATCGGCTATGAAAAGCCAACTGAGATTTATTCCTGATTATTATTTGACCATGCTTGTCATTTATGGAAATTTTGAAAATCTTGGCTCTCTCTAATTTTCTCCTTCTCTCTTTCTTTCTCTCGGAGGACCTGGGCCCTAGGACCATGCGTCGGGACTGCCGCCCGTGGTGACTCCTTGCTGTCCCCAGTCCGCCTGGCCTTGCTGCTATTCCAGTTTCAGCTGTTCTGCCTGCGGTTATGGAACCGCCACCTGTCCCAGACCTGTTGTTTTTCAACTCTTGATGATCGGCTATGAAAAGCCAACTGAAAATTATTCATGATTATTATTTGACCATGCTTGTCACTTATGAACATTTTTGAACATCTTGGCATAGTTCTGTTATAATCTCCACCCGGCACAGCCAGAAGAGGACTGGCCACCCCTCATAGCCTGGTTCCTCTCTAGGTTTCTTCCTAGGTTTTGGCCTTTCTAGGGAGTTTTTCCTAGCCACCGTGCTTCTACACCTGCATTACTAGCTGTTTGGGGTTTTAGGCTGGGTGTCTGTACAGCACTTCGAGATATTAGCTGATGTACGAAGGGCTATATAAAATAAAATTGATTGAAAAAATTGATTGATAGATTGGGTGGGCTATTTACAGATGGACTATGTACAGCTTTTACAATTCGTTCCAGTCACTGGCAGCAGAGAACTGGAAGGAAAGGCGGCCAAATAAGGTGTTGGCTTTGGGGATGATCAGTTAGATATACCTGCTGGAACGTGTGCTATGGGTGGGTGTTGGTATTGTGACCTGTGAGCTGAGTTAAGGCGGGGCTTTACCTAGCATAGACTTATAGATGACCTGGAGCCAGTGGGTCTGGTGACGAATATGTAGCGAGGGCCAGCCGAGTAGAGCATACAGGTCGCAGTGATGGGTGGTATAAGGTGATTTGTTAACAAAACGGATGGCACTGTGATAGACTGCATCCAGTTTGCTGAGTAGAGTATTGGAAGCTATTTTGTAGATGACATTGCCGAAGTCGAGGATCGGTAGGATAGTCAGTTTTACGGCGTGAGTGAAGGAGGCTTTGTTGCGAAAATGGAAAGCCGATTCTAGATTTGATTTTGGATTGGAGATGTTTAATATGAGGAGAGTTTACAGTCTAGCCAGACACCTAGGTATTTATAGTTGTCCACATATCCTAGGTCAGAACCGTCCAGGGTGGTGATGCTAGTCGGACAGGCGGGTGCGGGCAGCGAACGGTTGAAGAGCATGCATTTGGTTTTACTAGCGTTTAAGAGCAGTTGGAGGCCACGGAAGGAGGCGTTTATGGCATTGAAGCTCGTTTGGAGGTTAGTTAGCGCAGTGTCCAAGGAAGGTCCAGAAGTATACAGAATGGTGTCGTCTGCTTAGAGGTGGATCAGGGAATCACCCGCAGCAAGAGCGACATCATTGATATATACAGAGAAAAGAGTCGGCCCGAGAATTTAACCCTGTGGCACCCCCATAGAGACTACCAGAGGTCTGGACAACAGGCCCTCCGATTTGACACACTGAACTCTGTCTGAAAAGTAGTTGGTGAACCAGGCGAGGCAGTCATTAGAGAAACCAAGGCTATTGAGTCTGCCGATAAGAATACGGTGATTGACAGAGTCGAAAGCCTTGGCCAGGTCGATGAAGACGGCTGCACAGTACTGTCTTTTTTCGATGGCGGTTATGATATTGTTTAGTACCTTGAGTGTGGCTGAGGTACACCCGTGACCGGCTCGGAAACCGGATTGTACAGCGGAGAAGGTACGGTGGGATTCAAAATGGTCAGCGATCTGTTTATTAACCTGGCTTTCGAAGACTCTAGAAAGGCAGGGCAGGATGGATATAGGTCTATAGCAGTTTGGGTCTAGAGTGTCACCCCCTTTGAAGAGTGGGATGACCGCGGCATCTTTCCAATCTTTAGGGATCTCGGACGATACGAAAGAGAGATTGAACAGGCTGGTAATAGGGGTTGCTACAATGGCGGCGGATAGTTTTAGAAAGAGAGGGTCCAGATTGTCTAGCCCAGCTGATTTGTACGGGTCCATGTTTTGCAGCTCTTTCAGAACATATGCTATCTGGATTTGGGTGAAGGAGAAGCGGGGGAGGCTCGTGCGAGTAGCTGCGGGGGGGGTGGGGCGACGGGGGGGGGGGGGGGGCGAAGGGGGGGTTCAGTTGGCCGGGATTGGAGTAGCCAGGAGGAAAGCATGGCCAGCCGTAGAGAAATGCTTATTGAAATTTTCGATTATCATGGATTTATCGGTGGTGACCGCGTTACCTAGCCTCAGTGCAGTCGGCAGCTGGGAGGAGGTGCTCTTGTTCTCCGTGGACTTTACAGTGTCCCAAAACTTTTTGGAGTTAGAGCTACAGGATGCAAATTTCTGCTTGAAAAAGCTAGCCTTTGCTTTCCTGACTGACTGCGTGTATTGGTTCCTGATTTCCCTGAACAGTTGCATATCGTGGAGACTGTTCGATGCTATTGCAGTACGACACAGGATGTTTTTGTGCTGGTCAAGGGCAGTCAGGTCTGGAGTGAAACAAGGGCTTTATCTGTTCTTAGTTCTGCATTTTTTGAAAGGGGCATGCTTATCTAAAATGGTGAGGAAATTACTTTTAAAGAATGACCAGGCATCCTCGACTGACGGGATGAGGTCAATATCTTTCCAGGATACCCAGGCCAGGTCGATTAGAAAGGCCTGCTCGCAGAAATGTTTTTGGGAGCGTTTGACAGTGATGGGGGGTGGTCGCTGAGATCCTGATTGAAAACAGCAGAGGTGTATTTGGAGGGCAAGTTGGTCAGGATAATGTCTATGAGGGTGCCCATGTCTACGGATTTATTGTTGTACCTGGTGGGTTCCTTGATAATTTGTATGAGATTGAGGGCATCTAGCTTAGATTGTAGGACTCCTAGGGTGTTAAGCATATCCCAGTTTAGGTCACCTAACAGAACGAATTCTGAAGCTAGATGGGGGGCGATCAATTCACATATGGTGTCCAGGGCACAGCTGGGAGCGGAGGGGAGTCGATAACAGGCGGCATCAGTGAGAGACTTATTTCTGGAGAGAATAATATTTAAAATTAGAAGTTCGACCTGTTTGGGTATAGACCTGGAAAGTATGACAGAACTTTGCAGGCTATCTCTGCAGTAGATTGCAACTCCTCCCCCTTTGGCAGTTCTATCTTGACGGAAAATGTTGCAGTTGGGTATGGAAATCTCAGAATTTTTGGTGGCCTTCCTAAGCCAGGATTCAGACATGGCAAGGACATCAGGGTTGGCGGAGTGTGCTAAAGCAGTGAGTAAAACAAACTTAGGGAGGAGGCTTCTGATGTTATTAGTTATTGGTGGTTTTTGGATAGACTACTAATGCCATGTTGTTAGTCCGCTGGTGTGTGAGTCGTGCTCGCTGGGCTATATATCGGGCTGTAAGGGATGCAGTAACGGGAACTGGCCTGGCAATTTTTGTTTGTTTTTGCTATACGGTTTAAAAATACCCACTCACAACACAATTGTTATGAATATTTGTTAGTGGTGTTAATGTGTTTGACTTATTGAGCGGACTATTTCCTTTGTGAGTTTTCACAGGTTAGTGCCGAGGTATCTTAAAGGGGCACACGCATGGAATTTTCTGAAGTTTTTATTTTCAGTTTTAATTGAACATGTACATTTTTTTTATAAGAAATGTCCGGTAAACGTACTGTTAACATGGGATACGAAATGTATGAACTGTTTGACTGTTTTTCATTAATTAGTCTAATTTAGTAAGAAACACTTCTTTAAAGGGTTTGTATGACCTCTGTCCTGACTTTCTAGTGTGGTTTGATCACCCTCACTGGAAAGTCATTAGGATGAGGAATTTTAAGGTCATTTGAAATACTGATTTGAAGGTCATTAGTAATACTGATAATTAACCCTTTCACACGTACCATCACACGGTTGTGATCATTCTACAGTAGTCCCTGAAGCGTACGATCACACCCGTGTGATTAGAACGAATATTTAGAACGGACAGTTTCGAATGACGCAACAATCAGCATTTGAGCTGGCCACACTTTTTTCAGAAACTATTTACACAAACACAGTCCTTACAAAGTTATGTCCACAATGTGAGCAGTTTATTTTTGGATGCAATGTTCAGATATTCACAGAAGTATCTATAGCATAACACAATCATCCAAACCGTTAAACTGTAGTCTACATTTGTCCTAGCGCTAACTGAGGAAAGATTGACGCAACACAAGCGGTCATATTTGTATAACTCTCGGGTGACAAACTGCATTATGAATTAACTAATAGCAATTACTATTTATAATTAGTAATTAATAATGAAACCCCACCTCTTTAAGGAATACCTAGGATAGGATAAAGTAATCCTTCTAACCCCCCCCCTTAAAAGAGTTAGATGCACTATTGTAAAGTGGTTGTTCCACTGGATATCATAAGGTGAATGCACCAATTTGTAAGTCGCTCTGGATAAGAGCGTCTGCTAAATGACTTAAATGTAAAATGTAAATGTAATTAATCACATCACGGGTGAGCTCACCATTGATCTAAATAATTGAGTAAAACACTTTCTAGAAATCGAAAGTAACCCGAAGATGATTTGTTTCAGCGCGCCGCCATGCTTTTTTTCCTCACAGAAACCAACGATAAGATGAGAAGACAAGATGAGTTTGGTCTGTTTATAGTATGCATTTTGAAGGGGTGTGTCGTCTACCATCGTTCACATCCAACCATTCACTTCCTGAAGTTCTCAAAAAATGAGTGAACATTTACTCTCTTCATTTTGTTATAGCATCTTTGGTCCGACAGACAATTATGTGAAACCCAGAATGCATTGTATGTCAACCAACATGGGCTCCACACACATAGCTGTATATCAATAGTTACCACACAAAACATTTTCTGATAGTGATTTATTGATACAAATGGTACGTGCTGGCTGTCAATCACGTAACCTCTCACTCCCACTCTAAGCCATTCAGTGTTATGTATGTAGATAGTGAGCTAAGCTGTAGCATTAGCAATGTCTTTCAAAAGGAGACAACTCACAAATGCAGAAATTCTTGATAATTTTGTAAAATTCTGACAATGAGTCTGAGTGTGAAAGTCAGGAATCAGATTCTGACAGTGACAGTGAGGAGCTGCCCCCCAGCCATTGAGAACCCTGCATCTGAGGACCCCTTGTCCACTGACAAAGTCCCGTTCCCTTTGAAGATGCTGGTGGTGATGGAGGCAGACCGACAGTGGATGAAGTACAGGAGTTCTGTGGTAGCTGGAAGGCTGCCAGCAATTTTAACCTTCCTGGCCCTGCTGTTTGCTTTGATGAGTCCCAGTCTGGAGTGTAACGCTCCTTACCATTTCCATCTGAGGCAGAGTGCTTCAAGTTGTTTCTGACAGAGGAGCTGGTGGGAGACATAGTAGAGACCAATTACTATGCCTTGGAGCTACAGGAGAAGAGAGCCAGGAGTGGGGGGACAACCACAATTAGTGAAATGTATACCTTCTTGGTGACAGTCCTCATGGGGATAGTAAAGAGGAACTCCCTAAGAGAATACTGGAGGACAGATCCTATGTTTGCAACTCCCTTCTTTGCCACCCTCTTTTCCCAAGACTGCTTCCTAGTTCTGGTGCGATGACTGCATTTCATCAACAATGCTACTGCCGTCCTAAATGACCCGTTAAACAAAATAAGAAATGTCAACAGCTGGCAGTAAAGTGGCATGACAAACAAGACGTCCATGTCCTCTCCACTGTCCATACAGCAACCATGTCGGCCACAGGGAAGGTGGACCACCTGATGGAAGAGAGAAAAATCAAACCAGACTGCGTGCTTGACTATAACCTCAAAATGGGGGCAGTGGTTAAGGCGGCCATAATAAACAAACAAGTCACAAGGACTAGACGGGGAACTGCCGGACGCCAGGTCAGCAGGAATTAACACCCTTTGCAAGGACGTTAAAATTCACATTTCTCCCGCTCTCACTCGAGACCCCATCCAGGGCCCGCTTGATCAAGAAAAAAGCCCAAAGGCTTTGTCTATAGACTCTGATACAAAGGTTGCGATGAAAAAGGTCAAAAGCTTTGCTAAAGCCAAGTCAACTCAAAATCAGAAAAGTCTTTCTGCTTTCACCTTGAACAGAAATAGCACCTCACGTCGTTGCGAACGACCATTCCACTTTGTGGGGAATATGTCCACTAAACGCGACTCTAAACAGTCATACCTGGAAACAGTCCTGGAGAACTGCTTAACTTGTCATGCGCTAATTGGGTGTGACAATATCTGTTATCTCTCAAACATTGTTCAATGATCTCAAAAGGGCTTTGAAGCCAACTAAACGTTGGTTAAAAGTGGAACGATGCGACACTACACTTCAAGGTTTCACTCAGACTACCTCGCCTCTCACATTGAGAGTCATGCTGAAACTACACTTCTAGGACGTATCGCTTGTTCACCCTGTGTATGTTACCAGCCTCGAATCTGAACCTCTACTACTTGGAGCAGACTTGATGGATTGGTTACTCCCACGGATGGATTGGAAAACCAACCATGTATGGTCACAGGCCACAGTGCCTTCTCCACTGACCACACTGTCTTCCCCTAACGCTAGCTGCAACCCAGTCACCCACGAGGGGTATCTGTCGAAAGCAACCATTGGGGAAAAGATGTTTCGAAACCTCTTGGTACAGAATCGGATCCAAGGAGATATTACGATATCTCGACACATCCCATCAGCAAACTTGATTGACCATTCTTTTCATGATTTCGAGCTAGCTGCCTCTGGGAATGAGCAACTTCCCTCCACACAGTCGTGCAATAGAGATTAACTTCTCTTGCCCTTCGGACACTTCCGCAAGCACTGCAGCCATCCCAAGAAGAAAAACGTTGATGTGCAGAGTGTACTCTGCTTCCGATGATACATCTTCCGCTTTGTGGGGGACTGTCACCCCTTACAATGACACTAATGGCGTCAGTCCAGCAATTGAGCCGATGACTCCCACTGGTGAAACACTTTGCGATATCACAGACAGGTAACCTCGTCTCAGTTCACAGGTACTGAAAAGGTTGCCACATGCGGACGCTGTGGTGACTGACAGGCCTCGACAGCCACTGAGCGTTGTGAAGCACAAACACCAGGAGATTTGGTTGAAAGGTTACAGCCATTCTCATAACAACGCGGCCACTGACAACTGACAACATAGGGTCCAAACTTTTCGTTTGCGCCTTGGATACCAACACCACCCGCTGGTGGGGGGGATGGGGGGGGGAGACACAAAGAGGGGGAATAGTAGCCCAGACCCATGATGAGCCTCATCGAGGCCGGTAAGGGGGTCGAGACTACGTGCACCACCGTACGAGGCCACCAGAGCATAAAACAAATCTAGTTGTAAACTCCCCTATGAGAACAGTGAGGAGCAGACGGGGATTATCTTAGAACACATCTAAGATATTACTGAGGTGAACCATACTCCAAAATAAATGGCAACAATAATCATTCCTTGCCATGTGTAGTAGCCACTACAAGACAACTATTAAAAGGCTCTAATCATGTGTTACTGTAGGATAACATTTCAGAATAAATATGTAGGACAACTGGTCCCCTTGAGTACAGTACCAATACCACAGTCAGTCCAGCAACACTCAGTAAGAGGATTAGAGACCTCACAAGTCAAATTGCTATTGATAATAGCGACAGAAAAGTTAGCAGTCACTCAGATTGCAAAACAATTAAGGGAATCTCCAGAACACTCTTCTGATGGTCAACACGCATGCCACGTTTAAATAGAACCCTCCATTCAGGAGAAAAGTTATTAGACGTCTTGAACCATGACCACACCGCGTACGACTGGTTCAGTGCTTAGAGAGTACTTCCGTCGTAAGGTTAGCTCCTCCGTGGATAACATAACTATGAAGTAGACTTCTTCATACCTATCGCCACTACAATAGTGGGAGACACAGTGACTTGTAGTAAAACCACTACAGACTCCCTCGACACCAATTCTGACTGACCTCCAGGCATTGACCCTGAAAATTACCTGATTACGTCAGACTCATTCTGAACAAGTTGTAGTCTACCAGGATACTTGGTTTTCTTCCCTCGACATGCACACAATTGTGTAAGCATAAACGCACATGTACAATGGAACATCCAATTAGGATTTATGCTAGGATCACTTAAGGGTCCGAGCAAAATACCAGCCTTAGTAAAGTTGAACATTTACTTTGAGGCCTTTGACTCTACAGCTACAGTACTCACCAGTTTTCTTCCCAGAAGTCCATAGGTCATCTCTGTAGACTGCCCAAAACTAGTGCCTTATAGCTGTAGACGTAACATGTAGTTATCAACTTAGGATAGTGCCCTAAGCAACACACTGCAAATTAGGAAAGCCCCAAATATGACATTAGACAATGCCATGATAGGGTCATTTTGCCAAGACCATGGACGTATATAGAATACAGTCCAATTAGATGATTAAGGTGGCATAACTATATATATTTTTTGCTTATGCTTTCATTCATTTTGTTTCATTTCCTTCAGCACTTAGAAAGTGATAGAGCCACAAAAAACTTCCCCATACAACCATCAGTTAGTGCCACAACGCCGCTCATTTGGGAGGAAATGTAATGATTTATTTCATGAGTGTGTGTGCGTTGTTAACATCTGCCTAAGTTACTGCCCAGATCTTCCAGTCTGGACGACCAAACGACGGGTCCGGAACGGCGATCCCAATGAGGACATCCACTGCCCAACCTTGGAGCGGACTTCTTAATTTGCAGACACCCTGACCGGGCCGACCACCAGAGGGGGATTGCAACGGCGGTTCCCCAACCTGGACATCCCCTGGCCATTCCTGTGATGCTTTGCAGCTTCCAAAAACCCTACCAAGATAGACCACCAGAGGGGGGACTGCAACAGCGATCACCAACTGTACATCTGCTGCCAAGCCTTGGAGCGGACTTCTTCATTCGCAGAAACCTTACCCAGGTCAACTACCAGAGGGGGATCACAATGATGGTCCACAACCAGGACAACTCACTGTCATTCTTATGTTGGTTTGCAACGTGCAGGTTAATCGCAAGATCGAACCCAACAAGGGGGGACTGTCATGACGTTGCCCTGTTGGTGAGGTTCTCTCTGGCACCAAAAGTTTAAAAAAAGTGTTGATAGGGGACAGAATGCGGTTGGATCATCAATAATTGGCATATATATTACTCTTACACAATTTCCACGTGGGCGAGGATATTGGAAATTTAATCAAAGCCTACTAGATGATAAATTGTTTAGAACTAGGACAGAAGAATTTATAACTGACTTTTTCAGACATAACATAGGTACAGCAGATCCCTGTATTGTATGGGACACTTTTAAGTGTGCCTTTAGAGGCCATGCAATTCAGAACTCATCTATAAAACAAAAGCAATTTAGATCAAAAGAGTCCATATTAACAAAGGAAATTGAAGGACTACCAGTACAGTTAGATAGCAATAGATGCACAGAATAAGTTAGAGGAAAAACAAAAAGAAATGGAGGAACTTATTCAAGAAAGGTCCAGTGTAATATATTATAAAAATAAAACCGAACTGGATGGAATATGGGGGAAAATGCACCAAATTCTTTTTCAAAGTATTAAAACTTGTTACAAATTATGGAGTCACGCATGATTCACCAAATTATATTTTGAAAGAGGAAGTAAAGTACTTTAAGAATACGTTTTCGTTTCAGGCTCCTCCATCTCCACTAACTGAAACTAATTGTATGGATTTTTTTCCTAATAATAATGTAAAATTAACATCTGTACAGAAAGACTCATGTGAAGGCCAAATTACAGAGGAGGAACTGCTTGATGCAATTGGGGCCTTTAAAGATGGGAAAACTCCAGGGCTTGATGGCATACCAGTGGAAGTATACAAAACTTTTTTTGATATACTCATAGGACCATTATTAGCTTGTTTTAACCACTCTTATATAAATGGTAGATTATCAGACACGCAACAAGAAGGTCTGATATCATTATTACTGAAACAGAACCCAAGTGGTATATACTGTATAAAGATCCAGTCCATTTAAAAAATTGGAGACCTCTTACACTTCAGTGTTGTGATGCAAAAATCCTAGCAAAATGCTTGGCGCATAGAATTAAAAAAGTATTGTCAGATATTATTCATCCTAATCAGACAGGTTTTTTTACATGGACGATACATTGGAGGTAATATAAGACAAGTACTGGAAACAATAGAATACTATGAAATATCGGGAACACCAGGCCAAACTGGTTCTCTAGTAAATTGGTAAGAATGTCTCATCCTATGTTCAAGAAGGGCCTTTTCCCCTTTATTCAGATAACACCTGCTCACTTTCGGTTGTTTGAAAAGGAAATAATCTTCAAAATATCTTTATTTTTTAAACAAGCCTTAGAAAGTTGGTTGCAATTTCAGTTTAATCCACCTGAAAGGACTGAACAAATAGTACAACAAATATTGTGGTTAAATTCAAATATACTAATTGATTAAAAAAAACTATTTATCGAATATTTTTTTTTTTAAATGTATAATTTTAGTGAATGATATCATAAATAGGACTGGTGGAGTTATGTCACACATGCAGCTAACACAGACATATGGAAATGTCTGCTCTACCCAAAATTACAACCAATTAATTGCAGCATTACCACAAAAATGGAAGCGGCAAGTAGAAGGGGAAAAAAGTAAGGAACTTGTATGTCGGCCCTGTATTAAAGAACATAAATGGTTAAAGAAAAGTGTGATAAATAAAAACATATACCATTTTCATTTAAAGACCAAAAAACTGACAGCTGTGCCATATAAATTGCAAAATAGTTGGGAAGAGATTTTTGATGTACCCATTCCAAATGGTTTATGAATTGATACGGAAAACAACGCCGGATTCAAAGCTTTTAATTTTTCAATTTAAATTACTATACAAAATTCTTGCAACTAATAGAATGTTATATATATGGGGGATACAATCTTACCAGCTCTGCAGATTCTGCTGTGAGGAGGCAGAGTCATTAGATCATTTATTTTGGTATTGTCCATATGTAGCTCGTTTTTGGTCACAGGTCCAGGAAAGGCTGAAGAATTGCAACATTTGCCTAGAACTAACACTACAGATAGCAATAATGGGTGATTTGAAAAGCCATAGTCAATCAATCAATAATATAGTAATTATTTTAGCAAAAATGTTTATTTTTAATTTACAATCTGTAGAAGCTATGAGAATAGGAAGGTTCAATTATTTTGTGAAGCATCACAGCACAGTTGAAAAATATATGACAAATAGAAATCCGAAATGGATGATATTGAGAGCTAGATGGGAGGGGTTGAATGGGGCTGAAGGGTGGGACTAATAACAAGATAAACAATGTAAAACATACGGGATCTGTAAAATGTATATAGGTTCGGAACTTTTGTGAAATAGCACAGTTACAAATAGAAATCAAACTGGATGGACATCAGAAATAGAGGAAGGACTAAGAATAAACAAGAGAGATCTATTGTAAAGTAGACTGTGTCTGTAAAATGTGTATAAGATGTATAAATTGAAGGTAAAAGCAGAAGTGTTTATTAGTTTACTCCAATTGGGGGATCGGTGGTAGGGTTTGCGGGGAATAATAATAAAGGTATATTCTTTAAAAATGTATGCTTATATAGGTATGTGTTTTTTGTTTTTAAATTTTTTTTATTTCACCTTTATTTAACCAGGTAGGCTAGTTGAGAACAAGTTCTCATTTGCAACTGCGACCTGGCCAAGATAAAGCATAGCAGTGTGAACAGACAACAACACAGAGTTACACATGGAGTACATTTACATTTACATTTAAGTCATTTAGCAGACGCTCTTATCCAGAGCGACTTACAAATTGGAAAGTTCATACATATTCATCCTGGTAGAATAACATGGTAGAAAAAAGAGAATCTATATACAATGTGTGCAAAAGGCATGAGGAGGTAGGCAATAAATCGAATAATTACAATTTAGCAGATTAACACTGGAGTGATAAATCATCAGATGATCATGTGCAAGTAGAGATACTGGTGTGCAAAAGAGCAGAAAAGTAAATAAATAAAAGCAGTATGGGGGGTGAGGTAGGTAAATTGGGTGGGCTATATACCGATGGACTATGTACAGCTGCAGCGATCGGTTAGCTGCTCGGATAGCAGATGTTTAAAGTTGTTGAGGGAGATAAAAGTCTCCAACTTCAGAGATTTTTGCAATTCGTTCCAGTCGCAGGCAGCAGAGAACTGGAAGGAAAGGCGTCCAAATGAGGTTTTGGCTTTAGGGATGATCAGTGAGATACACCTGCTGGAGCGCGTGCTACGGGTGGGTGTAGCCATCGTGACCAGTGAACTGAGATAAGGCGGCACTTTACCTAGCATAGCCTTGTAGATGACCTGGAGCCAGTGGGTCTGACGACGAACATGTAGCGAGGGCCAGCCGACTAGGGCATACAGGTCGCAGTGGTGGGTCGTATAAGGTGCTTTAGTAACAAAACGGATGGCACTGTGATAAACTGCATCCAGTTTGCTGAGTAGAGTATTGGAAGCTATTTTGTAGATGACATCGCCGAAGTCGAGGATCGGTAGGATAGTCAGTTTTACTAGGGTAAGTTTGGCGGCGTGAGTGAAGGAGGCTTTGTTGCGAAATAGAAAGCCGACTCTAGATTTGATTTTGGATTGGAGATGTTTGATATGAGTCTGGAAGGAGAGTTTGCAGTCTAGCCAGACACCTAGGTACTTATAGATGTCCACATATTCTAGGTCGGAACCGTCCAGGGTGGTGATGCTAGTCGGGCATGCGGGTGCAGGCAGCGAACGGTTGAAAAGCA
Organism: Salvelinus alpinus; assembly: GCF_045679555.1. Lineage (NCBI taxonomy): Eukaryota > Metazoa > Chordata > Actinopteri > Salmoniformes > Salmonidae > Salvelinus > Salvelinus alpinus. Next base: position 21,797,044 of record NC_092105.1, on the reverse strand, counting down.
TGCATTTGGTTTTACTAGCGTTTAAGAGCAGTTGGAGGCCACGGAAGGAGTGTTGTATGGCATTGAAGCTCGTTTGGAGGTTAGATAGCACAGTGTCCAAGGAAGGGCCAGAAGTATACAGAATGGTGTCGTCTGCGTAGAGGTGGATCAGGGAATCGCCCGCAGCAAGAGCAACATCATTGATATATACAGAGAAAAGAGTCGGCCCGAGAATTTAACCCTGTGGTACCCCCATAGAGACTGCCAGAGGACCGGACAACATGCCCTCCGATTTGACACACTGAACTCTGTCTGCAAAGTAGTTGGTGAACCAGGCAAGGCAGTCATTTGAAAAACCGAGGCTACTGAGTCTGCCGATAAGAATATGGTGATTGACAGAGTCGAAAGCCTTGGCCAGGTCGATGAAGACGGCTGCACAGTACTGTCTTTTATCGATGCCAGTGTATGTATATAGTGTATGTGTATATGTATGCATGTGTGTATGGATATACATATTTACCCCAAAAATATGGGGGATTGGAAATGATGCAGACAATTACATTGATGGAAGCAACATTCTTTCCGCAATATTAAGCTGATCCACCAAACAAAAAAAAACAACAAAAAAAACACTAGCACTGCAAACACTCAGAACAAAGGGAGCAGCAGCGCCTGGACTTTGCAGTCTCCCTCATTGAGTCCCCCTTCCGAGACTGACTGCCTGTTTAAAAAAAGTGACAGGCAGAACCTCCCATACACACAGCACCCACCTCCTCTCAATTTCACACACCAGAATTCAGTATGTGTCTATGATTGCCATGTGAGTGTACAAAAAAATATGTGAAAGTAAATTGACACACATGTACCAAAAAATATCAAAGTTTATGTTTAATGATAATACATTGCCAGATTGGTTTTCACAGCTCTTTAATAAGGTGTTAATTATTGTAAATTATCACTTGATGGTATTTGTTAGTTCAAGATTATTCATTGTTGTATCCTAGAACATATATTCAACCACAAGGGTGTACTAATGAGTTATGATTTTTTGTTATCCAAATAATATTATTTCAGTGTAGATAAGGGAAGGCCTGTTTTAAAATGAAAACATGCCAGCCAGACAAGCCAGTGTATGAATCAAATGTATTTGCATATGAATGGAGTGGAAATTAGCTGACTTTGTGATCTGTAAGGTAAGTATCATTAATGTGTGGGTGGGCATCGAAATTATATTATTCTTTCTTACCCCGATGCCTGTTCATTAATAAAAAGCAGAAGATAACATTAATCGCAATGGTTAGCGTATGCAAATTAATAGGAATATATTTAGCCTAATTGGTAACAAATATAACGTGAGGAAAAGTCAGGATCCTAGTCAGGCTATTGTTTGTCAAATCCAGATCCAGAAAGGTAATCATGTGTATCAAATCTGTATTTGTGAGCTAAATCAATGACTAACAGCTGAAATCTTCAGGCTTCGTCATGATCTGTGATCAAAACATGCTGGGATGTTTTTGGTTCCGTTTAAGCAAAGATTATGTGTAAGAAAGCAACTGTAATTAAATGAAGCCTGATTTAATGCGATTCTTCTGAATAAAAAGTGTTTGTGTTAAACCGTTTGGTCTATGCATAGACCCATACCGATTCCATCTTTAAGCATAGCTTACCACAAATATTCTAAATTGCGGAGCATTTAATAAACAACCACATTTTCCTGTGATGTTGAGGCTGAGCAAGACCTTCGATAGGCTCGTAGACTATGTGGAAATAATCATGGAATTAGTTATTGTTGTAGCCTAGATCGCTTTATATAATCTGGACCGTTGTTTAAGGCTAAGCAAACAAGGGGTAGTATATGCTTTTGGCCCGTCTCTATAACAAGGGTTAGGCCTATATCCTCACATACCCCTCAATTCAAGCCCTGCTTTTAACCATAAGACGTCTCTACAGAAATGTATAGCCTAAGGATTGCATGGTATGTACTCAGATTTCAGAGCACTCTCTTCTGACTGTGCCAGAGCGCAGAATAATTGATGAGAAATTAGGAATACTCAACACCTGTTGAATGTGGTCGGTGTCAGTAAACGTCGCCATAAAAGCATAATTACATTTTTGCCAGCAGCACAGTTACAGTCACCAACGCTCTGGCTAACATGAAAACTGCCTAACGAGCTCTGCTAGGGCGAGTAAAATAGTCAGATAGAGGTGTTCTCTCATTTGTATCTGGAAATAGTTAGCAAACGTTAGCCAGTTAGCTTGGGTGCTTGGTTACCATTGTGAGGTCAGAACGCTCGGATCAACCCTACTCCTCGGCCAGAGCACCCAGTGTGTTGTTATGTGTTAATAACATTTAGACTACGTTACCCAGCAGGCTATGCGGGCAGGGGGGATGGTTAAAGAATGCCTTGCATGGCTAAACATGGAGTTTTCTAGCTGAAGTATATGTTCATTAAAACTTCTTTGGGCCCCCCCCCCCTTCTTCTCAATTTCCGCCTAAAGACATACCCTAATCTAACTGCCTGTAGCTCAGGCCCAGAAGCAAGGATATGTATATTCTTGGTATCATTTGAAAGGAAACACTCTGAATTTTGTGGAAATGTGAATTGAATGTAGGAGAATATAACACAATAGATCTGGTAGAAGAAAATACAAGGAAATAAACACATGTTTTCTGTTTTTTATTGTTGCTGCATCATCTTTCAAATGACCAAGAACAGCCAAACATACAGATAGGGTGCTGTGGATGATTTGAATGAAGAACATAAGATGGCAACAATATCTTTATATCCCAAAAAGTATATTTAGTTGGCGCCATCGATTTCAGTAATCCATGCGTTCAATGTGCAGACAAAGGAGTCCAAAAAGCTAACGTTAAATTTTGTTCAAACAAGTCAAACTACATTTCTATTTAATCCTCAGGTACCCTAAAATGTAAATAAACTATATTTATTTTATTTCACCTTTATTTAACCAGGTAGGCAAATTGAGAACACGTTCTCATTTACAATTGCGACCTGGCCAAGATAAAGCAAAGCAGTTCGACACATACAACAACACATGGTTACACATGGAGTAAAACAAACATACAGTCAATAATACAGTGAAAAATAAGTCTATATACAATGTGAGCAAGTGAGGTAAGGGAGGTGAAAGGCAAACAAAATATATATATAAATAAATAAAAATATAAAAAAGGCCATGGTGGCGAAGTAAATACAATATAGCAAGTTAATAAAAAATTTTTAAAGAATAAAATAAAATAAAAAATAAAAAAAACACTGGAATGGTTGGTTTGCAGTGGAAGGAAGTGCAAAGTAGAGATAGAAATAATGGGGTGCAAAGGAGAAAAATAAATAAATGAATACAGTAGGTAAAGAGGTAGTTGTTTGGGCTAAATTATAGATGGGCTATGTACAGGTGCAGTAATCTATGAGCTGCTCTGACAGCTGGTGCTTAAAGCTAGTGAGGGAGATAAGTGTTTCCAGTTTCAGAGATTTTTGTAGTTTTTGTAGTATATTTCATACGGAAAGAAGTATATTCAATAGAAAAGCGCATCCTCTTCACTGCACGCCAACAGACTGATTTGAACCGGGAGTCTTTGTACAAAAACTCAAAATTCTTGCTAGTTTTTGAAGAAACATGCCTGAAACAATGAACAAAGACTGTTGACATCTAGTGGAAGCCATAGGAATTGCAATCTGGAAGCTGGAATTACATAGAACCCATAGCTTTCCACTATAAGAGCCTTTGTAGCTCAACAAAATAATACTTTTGGTTGGTTTTTCTTTGGAATTTCGCCTGCCATATCAATTGTGTTATTGTCTCAGACATTATTTGAACATTTCTAGAAACTTAAACGTGTTTCCTATCCAATGCTACCAATTATATGCATATCCTGGCTCCTGGGCCTGAGTAACAGGCAGTTTACGTGGGGCACGTCAGTCAGGTGGAAATTCAGGAAAACACACAGGTCTTTCCATCATTGTATGATTTTTTTTTTGTGTGTGCAAATGAACTCAAGCTTATGGACAATGTCAAATGTGATATAGCGAAGCACCTGAGTGAGTTGGGTGCGCAATTACGCAGGTACTTTCCCGAAACGGATGACACAAACAACTGGATTCGTTATCCCTTTCATGCCCTGCCTCCAGTCCACTTACCGATATCTGAACAAGAGAGGCTTGCAACAAGCGGTTCTGTGAAAATTTTATTTAAATCAGAAGCCACTGACAGATTTCTGTTAAGACACTGATGCTCTTTGCAACCACGTACCTATGTGAGAGTTGGCTCTCAGCCCTCACTAGCATAAACTAAATACAGGCACAGACTGTGTGGAAAGTAATTTAAGACTGACACTCTCTCCAATACAACCCAACATTGCAGAGTTATGTGCATCCTTTCAAGCACACCCGTCTCATTAACCTGTAGTGAGTTATTCACAATTTTTGATGAACAAATATGTTTTTTTATGTAAGATGGCTAAATAATGAGCAAAATTATATTTCTTTGTGCCCTGGTCCTATAAGAGCTCTTTGTCATTTCCCACAAGCCGGGTTGTGACAAACTCACTCATTCTTATGTTTAATACATTGATCGTATAGTGTGTGTGGCAGGTTTACAATTATGGCAAAAAACTATGTTTCAGAGTGCGCTGACCCTGGAGCTAGAGGAGGTACGCAGCTGGAGGTTGAATGTTTGAAGGGATACGGGACTATAAAACGTTTGTGAACCACTGTTCTAAACCTTCGCTTTCTACTGCATATAAGACAATTCAATTATCTTTACATTTAAAACCAATGTCTATCAGAATTCCAGTCATTCCAATAAATGTTATACCCCTTGATCTTCAAGAATAGGTCTTGGAAATATAGATTAGCCTCATTGTTTTACCTGAGCATGACCCCAAAACTAAGGACTTATTAGACAGCCCTACTCTGTTGTTTATTTTAAAGGGAAAATCCACAGATGGAACAATAGCAAAATGGACCCTACCACCTCTGTTTTTGTAAAAAGCTGAGGGATGGGCCTGGAGAAATGTAACCACTCTCAGATTAATAGTCAGAGCTATGGATGTGAGGACTGACCATCCATGATATCAAAATGATTTTTTAAACCATGTTATGAGGCTATACAGTGTTTGTTTACATTTACAATGTTTACAAACACTGGGGAAAAACAAGCTTATATTTTGGGTTCTCGTGGAGTGTGACAGTTGAACTAAGCTCAAGAGGCATGTATAAATTATTTTCTTCAGTAATCAATGGATATATATAAAATGTCACGTTCTGACCTTTATTTCCTTTGTTTTGTATTTTATTTATTTAGTATGGTCAGGGCGTGAGTTGGGGTGGGCAGTCTATGTTTGTATTTCTATGTTTTCCTATTTCTGTGTTTGGCCTGATATGGTTCTCAATCAGAGGCAGGTGTTTTGTGTTGTCTCTGATTGGGAACCATATTTAGGTAGCCTGTTTTGTGTTGGGTTTGGTGGGTGGTTGTCTTCAGTCTTCGTGTGTCTGCACCAGACAGAACTGTTTCATTTTTTTCACATTTTGTTGTTTTTTGTATTTTGAGTGTTCACTTTTATTAAACAAAGATGTACAATTACCACGCTGCACATTGGTTCTCCGATCCTTCTAACTTCTCCTCCTCAGATGGGGAGGAAGACGAAAGCCGTTACAATAAATCAAAAAATGGATGTAGCAACTACAGATTGCCTCTTTAAGTCTATCAAAAGTGTGCGAGTTTGAGCTTGTGTCCGTCCACTAGACCTATGGATTTATTTATTTTATCAGCATGAATTACATTGAGCAATAAAGTCCCACTTTTATTCCATAGGCTTGGATCTGCACTGTGCAGCTGTTGCAAGAGTGCATTTTTCACTGGTTGTCCACTGGTTTCAAAAACAATGATTTATAAGCAGCTTATTAAACTTCTTGAATTCAACCATTATTGGGTTCAAATACACATTTAGAGAACAGCCATACACCACAACCACAATCCGTAAGGCGCAAAAAGCTAAATGAGAGCAGCAGTGTGATTTACATCAATGCGCTATGTAGATATCAATAATAAGTGATATCTGTATCGCCGTAGACTACACCACTGCTGTCATCCTTACCTCCAAGAGTTTATTCAAGTCGGATAATCTTTGGATGCCGACAGCAGTCGCATCATTGGAAGACATAACTTGGACTGTAGACTACAAAAGCCTATTCCTGCTATTTTCCCCCGATTGATCAAACAAATTTGGTGTGTCATCATAGTTGTCGCTGACGTGTGGTCAAACTCGCTCAGGTGGCACAAACTTAAATTTGCGCCTTTTTTCAATGCTGATTTGAATGTCATTGAGAAAATAGAAAGGCTGTTTTCGCAAACATCTTTTCTACATTTAAAAGTCATCCTCAAAGTAATCTAGTTTTCAATAGTATCTGTAATCCGATTACAATATTCTTGCTGGTAACGGATTAGTTACTGTTTTTTTGCAATCCTTACATCAAATCAACAGATTATATGTAAATAATCCATCACTCCCCAAACCTAAATTCAGTTAAACAGGTTAATGTAAAATAATGAATTATGTTGTCTTACAATTATGGCACTTTCAAAGCTGTTTTATGCTGACTATTACGGTCGTGTCAATCATGTTATATACTTAGGTTATTGTAACATGACATGTGCCAGCATTGTAGCCTTACTGCCTCTGCCCAGAGGCCCAAGCTTTCATGGCAAGGCTGTTAGAGCTCACTTTGCCACGTATGAGCCACGGTTAGAGTCCCTGTTGCAGCTTTCACTTTCTTCCACTACATTGGTGGCAGTGTTGGGATCATGTCCAGTGCTCTCACGTCTAGTGATGGCATCTAGTGGTGGGAAGCATTCTCACCGTGTGTTTGCTGTGCGAGTACGCTTCTTGAGAGAGGAGCAATGCTGTAAAACAGTGTGTGTCCCAAATGACATCCTATTCCATACATAGCCCTATGGGCCCAGGTCAAAAGCAGAGCACTAGGGAAAAGAGTGATATTTGGGATGCAGTCAGGGCATGGGATCATTGTAGGTTACTGGCTCCACCCAGATGCCTGGGTTTTTGTGACACATACAGGTCTGTGTGGAAGAACACACTCATATGAATTCATCTTTAATTCCAATAAAATTATTGCATTTGAGTTTCAGACCCCACAAGAAGTAGAGTTTGAATTTAATTGGAATGAAATAAAATATAATTTATTCAAAAATAATTTAAATGGCTAATTTATTCCATAGCTCCCTATACACATGTTTATTTCGACATGATGTATGTTACCTTATTATAAATTGAGTGTACAAAACATTATGAACACCTGGTCTTTCCACGACTGACCAGGTAAATCCAGGTGAAAGCTATGATCCCTTATTGATTTCACTTGTTAAATCAACTTCAATCAGTGTAGATGAAGGAGAGGAGACAGATTAAAGAAACATTTTTAAGCCTTGAGACAATTGAGACATGGATATATTTTATATTTGTTATATTTTAGGTAAATTAATTACATCGGCATATTTCATCAATAAAATCCACCCACGCAACATTTCACCCCCAGGTATTTAAACGCTACTTACAATGTACATTTTATGGATCTGGCAACATCGCAAAGAAAAAGAATATCTGGTCACGTTACGTCCGAAGTCAGCAACTCTACGCATGGTCCTAAGGATTTGTTTACGTTTTTTGCTAGACGCGACACAGACAGGAAGACATCATAGATGAGAATTAGGGATGCACGATATATCGGTAAGCATATCGGAATCGGACGATATTAGCTAAAAATGCCAACATCGGCATTGGCCCGATTGTCTAGTTTAAGGCTGATGTGCAAAACCGATGTCAAAGTTGACGTGAATACCTATATAACATGGGTAGAGCACGTAATGACGCCACAAAAAATATAGTGCAACACAGCATTCCTAACCTAGCCCACAATGTCTGCTGTGTGGGTCGAGCAGTCATTTGAAAGAGTAAGAACGTTTCAGCGAGACAACTCAAAGGCGAAATCCATTCACGCCAAGATAAACGTTCTCTGTCGTGGATGATGTTGGCTTTCGGAGTTACACAGCATTGTTGAAACGACATCCATGACCTACTTGCTATGGGCGTCACTGCTATTAGCTTCACGACTGACATTTGGACCAGCGATGTCAGCTCCATGAGCATGCTGAGTCTGACAGCACAGTTGATCGACGAGGATTTTGTACTGAGGAAAGCCGTATTGCGTGCTCAAGAATGTGCTGGTTGCCATACCGCTGCTGCCATTTTCAATGGCATTTCAGAACGTGTTTGAACATGAACACACTGCTAGCTTCAATCGAACAACTGACTTGAGAAATAAGCTCATCAACTACGTCTGCAGCAGACGTGATAACCTCTGTCATGGCATTGAAACGCCTGCTCAGCAAAACTGCCGACACAGACCGTGGGGTTAACTTGGAAAAGTATTCTACTAGAGGCTGTGAACAAGTGATTCGGTGGCATTCTCTCTGAGCCTCTTTACTGTGTTGCCACCATGCTCGATACAAGGACCGTTACTTCGATGCAGACAAACAGGGTTTACGTGAAATGGTAGACACAGCTAGACAAGATGGAAACGGGCACAGTGAAAACGCGCACTGAGGAAGGAGAGGCCACGGACAGACAGAGCTGAAACTTGAAACTGGTTGAGAATGAAAGGACTGAAGAAATTAACAACGAAACAGCACAGCAAGTAAGTGAAAGAAATAGGTTTTGATTATGTTTTACTGGTAATAATGTTTTGCTTCACTAATTAAATCGTCATTCCCATCTGTATTGAGGGGTGTTGTACAAAACATATTCATAAGCAATTGGACGTGTATTGGTTTTATCAGACCAATGAGAAAAAAAAACGTCACGTTGGTCACCAGTTTAGCTTCTTACGGCTGAAATCCCGTTAACGGGATCGATATGACAACAGCCAGTGAAAGTGCAGGGCTCACAGACATCATTCAAACAGTTTTAGAAACTTCAGCGTGTTTTCTATCCAAATCTACTAATAATATGCATATCTTAGCTTCTGGGCCTGATTAGCAGGCAGTTTACTCTGGGCATCTGATTCACCCAAGCTACTCAATACCGCCCCCCAGCCATAAGAAGTTAAAAAAGCAATAAGGCACCTCGGGTTTGTGATATATGGCCAATATAGCACGTCTAAGGGCTGATTCCAGGCACTCCGTGTTGCGACGTGCGTAAGAACAGCCATTAGCCGTGGTATATTGGCCACCCCCCCACCCCCCCCGGGCCTTATTTATTAATTGTAGCAATTATCAGATGCCAATGGGGTGATAGTCAATAAGAATTGGGCTGCTGACATCCTTTCCAACATTCTCTTAACACCTAACTAGTTGCTCAGCCAACCAGGAATACTTGATCTATTGTCACTATCGATTGTCCCTAATATTCAGGATAAGATATCCATTTTGAAACATCATGTATCAAACAGGTATGATACACTTCTGCGTACTGACTGCCATATTGATCAAATGTTTGAAGTTATCTTTTGTTTTAGTTTAATTGAATGTTTAAATGTTAATAAATGTTTAAATCAGAAAGACCTCTCAAAGCTCTTTACATCCACCTTATCCGCCATCAATGTGTAGCACCCACTTGGTGATGCATTACAACCATATTGTTCCAGAACTTTCACCACACCAGCTATCTGTCACGCCCTGACCATAGAGAGCCTTTTTATTCTCTATGTTGGTTAGGTCGGGGTGTGACTAGGGTAGGTAATCTAGGTTGTTTAATTTCCATGTTGGCCTGGTATGGTTCCCAATCAGAGGCAGCTGTTTAGCGTGGTCTCTGATTGGGGATCATATTTAAGCAGCCATTGTTTTTTTATGGGATCTTGTTTATGTGTAGTTGCCTGTGAGCACTCCATAGCTTCACGTATCGGTTGCTTTTTATTGTTTTGTGCGTTTCACGTCAAATATGTGGAACCCATATCACGCTGCGCTTTGGTCCGAATGTTCTTACGACGATCGTGACACTATCCGGGTGGAGAGGTGAGGAGTGTTATGCACATGGGTGTTGGGTGCTCTGTTTGAATGTATTCCTCAATCTGAATGTCTTTATAACCTTCCGCCATCTATGCCTGACCAGACTGTGATACCCTGCCATTAGATTTGGTCCTGTAGCTCCTTAAAGCCACCACTGTTCACTCTGAGGAATTTAGCCTAAACTTTCTGACAACAGACTCCAAGTAAACTGTATACACACTAACTTATGACACTTTCAATTGTAAAACCCCAATCTACCACTCTAAACTCAAGTCAGTCTATAGTACTGTCATCATCCTTTGTGTCCCCACATCCCAATCACATGTTTTCAAAAGCATTTATACGCTCAGCTACTACAGACCAGATCATACATCAACATGATTTAAGCCTCAATCAGTTTGACTCCTTACCCCATTTTACCAACAGTGTGAATTAACCCATGCCACCGATTGGATAATGGGAGACATCGGCCACAAGCTTGACCCAAGACAATTTGGATGCAGAAAGGGAAGGTCGACAACAGATGCCTTGGTCAGCCTCCTAGACATTAAATAAAGTTTAAAATAAAAATTTCAACACAACATAAAATCCACTGATGCAAGAAAGACCACCTGCACTATAATAACAACATACACTGCTCAAAAAAATAAAAGGGAACACTTAAACAACACAATGTAACTCCAAGTCAATCACACTTCTGTGAAATCAAACTGTCCACTTAGGAAGCAACACTGATTGACAATAAATGTCACATGCTGTTGTGCAAATGGAATAGACAAAAGGTGGAAATTATAGGCAATTAGCAAGACACCCCCAATAAAGGAGTGGTTCTTCAGGTGGTGACCACAGACCACTTCTCAGTTCCTATGCTTCCTGGCTGATGTTTTGGTCACTTTTGAATGCTGGCGGTGCTTTCACTCTAGTGGTAGCATGAGACGGAGTCTACAACCCACACAAGTGGCTCAGGTAGTGCAGCTCATCCAGGATGGCACATCAATGCGAGCTGTGGCAAGAAGGTTTGCTGTGTCTGTCAGCGTAGTGTCCAGAGCATGGAGGCGCTACCAGGAGACAGGCCAGTACATCAGGAGACGTGGAGGAGGTCGTAGGAGGGCAACAAGAAACGATTCGGTTGGCAGTTTTGTGTGGATTAATTGTCGGAGTAGAGGTACTTGTGCATTTCAGGTTAAATAACAACTCAATGTTTATATTCCAGGACAAATTAGCTAGCAACAGCAAGCTAGCTAAATAGGACAAATTAACGTTAGCTAGCAAGTGCAAGCTAACTAGCTAAATTGCCATACATGTTTAATGCTTTTCGACCTGTCCCCAAATTAATGTCATTGGTTCAGAGTTTGTTTTGATATTTTAACCTGCGTGTCGTGATCGCGTTTGGTGTGGGGGGCAAAATAAATTTATGCACGATAGCGCACGCGCACGGTTTGGGTTCCGTGTAAGTTGACTTTACCTTTTAAACAACTTGGAAAATTCCAGAAAATGAAGCTTCTGATAGGCTAATTGACATCATTTGAGTCAATTGGAGGTGTAGCTGTGGATGTATTTCAGTGCCTCTTTGCTTGACATAATGGGAAAATCAAAAGAAATCAGCCAAGACCACAGAAAAAAATTGTAGACCTCTCCACAAGTCTGGTTCATCCTTGGGAGCAATTTCCAAACGCCTGAAGGTACCACCTTCATCTGTAGAAACAATAGTACGCAAGTATAAACACCATGGGACCACGCAGCCGTCATACCGCTCAGGAAGGAGACGCGTTCTGTCTCCTAGAGATGAACATACTTTGGTGCGAAAAGTGCAAATCAATCCCAGAACAACAACAACAGGACCTTGTGAATATGCTGGAGGAAACAGGTACAAAAGTATCTATATCCACAGTAAAAGGAGTCCTATATCGACATAACCTGAAAGGCCTCTCAGCAAGGAAGAAGCCACTGCTCCAAAACCACCATAAAAAAGCCTGACTACGGTTTGCAACTGCACATGGGGACAAAGATTGTACTTTTTGGAGAAATGTCCTTTGGTCTGATGAAACAAAAATAGAACTGTTTAGTCACAATGACCATCGTTATGTTTGGAGGAAAAAGGGGAACGCTTGCAAGCCGAAGAACACCATCCCAAACGTGAAGCACGGGGGTGGCAGCATCATGTTATGGGGTGCTTTGCTGCAGGAGGGACTGGTGCACTTCACAAAATAGATGGAAGGAAAATTGTGCGAGCAAGGAGGCATACAAACCTAATTCCGTTACACCAGCTCTGTCAGGAGGAATGGGTCAAAATTCACCCAACTTATTGTGGAAGGCTACCCGAAACCTTTGACCCAAGTTAAACAATTTAAAGCCAATGCTAATAAATACTAATTGAGTGTATGTGAACTTCTGACCCACTGGGAATGTGATGAAAGACATAAAAGCTGAAATAAATCGATCTCTCTACTATTATGCTGAGATTACACATTCTTAAAATAAAGTGGTGATCCTAACTGACATAAGACAGGGAATTCTTACTAGGATTGAATGTCAGGAATTGTGAAAAACTGAGTTTAAATGTATTTGGCTAAGGTGTATGTAAACTTCCGACTTCAACTGTAATTGTGCTGCGCCGTCTCGAGTGTTTCAGCATCAACAGACGCAGCCTGGTGACCATCTACACCACCAACTTAGGCCTGTACTACAATACAGTGCCCCGGCATTGCACTCCTATCTCTGCTCAACCATGACAGCACAATTGCAGTGAATACAGAAGCAAGCATGGTGGACTATTCTTGGACCATGATACGGCAGATACACATCAGTACACTCAACCCTCAACCTCTGCCCATCATCTCTTCCACTCTGACAACTCTTATCACAACCTCTGGATGAAAAACACACCTGTCAAAGCAAGAACAATCTCAAAGATCATCCATCCCCTACATCAGGGATAGGCAACCCTGTTCCTGAAGTGCCACAGCTACTGCAGAATTTTGTTCCAACTAGGCACCACACCTGAGCTAACTGACCAGTTCAGTGATTGCCTAAATTCAACACACCTGGTCTTCCAGGTTGGTTAAATCAAAAACTGGACCAGGGTTGCATACCCCTGCCCTACATGAATGCCAACTGCAAACAACAATAGTTCCCTAAATATATGTTGCATGTATGTTTGTTTTCAATTTATTTTATCATGCAATTCAGAGTTCAATTGTATTCTGCCACGTGAATTAAATTCATTTGAATGTGTAATATTTTTTTAAATGAGGACAAAGAACTATTCATGTCTAATAGATATGTCACTGTAATTTTAGACATGAATTTGCCCCAAGCCACAGCATACCGATACGTTTTCTAGATTGGTTGTCATCAGAACGCCATATGAGGTGGTCAAGGCTTCCTTGCTCACAGTATGAGGGGGTCAACAACGTTACGATAATGGCCTTTAACTTCTCCTAATGTCTTTTTAGCTATCGTATACAGAATTTATGAACATCTTTACTCTTATGTGCCTCTTCTTGACAAGCCTCCTCTCTACTTGGCTCCTGAATTGCTTCATAGAGAGGGAAATATTATTAGATACAAATGTAATTGATCAGATACATCATGCAACATATATACAATTTAACATGTCAGGTTTTAATAGTTAATAATGCTATCACACACTGAGGAATCAGTCTACCTTATGATGACATTGCAAGAGCAGATATTGCCCTTCTCTTAACTTTTACTGCCTCAGAAACCCGGATCCGGGAGCACCCCCCACCCCCCACACACTGATTAGCATAGATAGCATAGCTTCAGAAGTAGATAGTAGCATCTAAATATCATTAAATCACAAGTCCAAGACACCAGATGAAAGATACAGATCTTGTGAATAAAGCCACCATTTCAGATTTTTAAAATGTTTTACAGGGAAGACAAAATATGTAAATCTATTAGCTAAACACGTTAGCAAAATACACCACTATTCTAACTCCATCAGTTTCTTACTCCTTCAGGTGCTATCACCAATTCGGCTCAACTAAGATATTGATAGCCAATAACCTATAAAAAAAACCATCAGATGACAGTCTGATAACATATTCATGGTATAGGATAGTTTTTGTTAGAAAAAAGTGCATATTTCAGGTAGAAATCACAGTTTACAATTGCACCGACCATCACAAATCCACTAGAATTACTAGATAGAGCAACGTGTATGACCAATTTACTCATCATAAAACATTTCATAAGAATAGACAAAGCATAGCAATGGAAAGACCCAGATCTTGTGATTCCAGACAATATTTCAGATTTTCTAAGCGTTTTACAGCGAAAACACAATAAATCGATAAGTTAGCATACCACATGTGAAAACGTTACCAGAGCATCGATTCCAGGCAAAGAGCGCTATAACGTAATCACCGCCAAAAGATATTAATTTTTTCACTAACCTTCTCAGAATTCTTCCGATGACACTCCTGTAACATCATTTTACAACATACATATACAGTTTGTTCGAAAAGGTGCATATTTAGCCATACAAAACCGTGGTTACACAATGAAAATACTAGGAAATCAAGCCTCAATATGTCTGACGTCATCTATCAGAGTGATCTAGTTTAATTAAAAGCTAATCATATACTTGACTAAAAAATACAGGGTTGACAGGAATCGAAAGACAAATTAGTTCTTAATGCAACCGCTGATTTACATTTTTAAAATTATCCTTACTTTTCAATACAGGGTTGGCCAAGTGAAGCTATACCAAACAAAATGGCGATGTATGCGTTTAAAATATTTCGACAGAAACACGGTTTATCATATTAAATATTGCTTACTTTGAGCTGATCTTCCATCATATTCTTGGGCAATGTATCCTTTCTATGTTATAAACGTCTTTTGGTCGATAGATGTCCTCTGTCCTTCGAAATGTCCATCACCAACGACCGACACCCTAAAGCGTGTCCAAACTTTCAGAGTGCACGACAAAGAAATTCCTCAAAATCGCACTAAACGGATATAAATTGATATAAAACGGTTAAAATTCACTACATTATGATGTTTTTAACAACTATAACGACTGAAAACATGACCGGAGAAATACTGCTGGTTAGAAAACGATTTGGAACGAGGCAGGTCCGATGGCCTTCACGCTTGAGGCGCACGTTGAGAAAGAGGGGTCTCTGTACATTTTTGTCATTTATAATGGCTGTGAACGTCCCATAGACTTCATTGAAAACGTGATGACGTACAGACACCCAGAGGAAGACGTAGGTAGTGTCGGTTTCTTCATAGCATTCACTGTGGCCTTATAAACAGACCCCAGATCAGAGGTAAAAATTTCTGAAATCTGAACCCTGTCATGAAAAGTGCTGTAGAAATTGTTCTGTACCACTCAGAGACAAAATTTCAACTCCTATAGAAACTATAGACTGTTTTCTATCCAATAATAACAATAATATGCATATTGTACGATCAAGAATTGAGTACGAGGCAGTTTAATTTGGAAATGTAAAAAAAAAAATAATGCTAACAGCTCCCCCTATTGACAAAAGGTTAAAGCCAAGGTAACTTATGGCCTGTGGGCATCATCCAACCCTGCCTATAATAAGTAGCCTTATACCTGTAGTTATGTTTAATATTCATTATATAGCAAGCCTACCTGCAACAGCTCTCAGCATATATGTAGGAAGGTACACACTATTCAACCATGGTCCTCTAGAGCCATGGGGAAAGCAGGCTTGAGGTCAAGCCCTCTGGTGCGTTAGTCCTCATAGTGTTAGCTGGGACACACCCTGTGACTCTCCAAGATCAGGGTTGCTGACCAATAACTTACATGCCATGACAGGTCAAGAATGCCTGATCCCTACTAACCATAGTATAAGCAGGCCAACTATTCTTTATAGCAGAGATAGTCTCTTGTTATTGTGGTGTTGGCCTTAAGACTACTCAAACGCCCATAAATGCAGTCTTGATCTGGAACTGGGCTCAGAGTCCAGGGTCTTGGACCTGAAATCCAAATCAACCCCTGGGAATTTGTGTGAATCTGGAAGTATTGGATAGATGTAAGCAATATGCTGGTAACTCCATCTTGACCTCTGATAGGTCAGGTGAGATTAAGGAAATATCCTGGGTATGATATGTTGTTTATGTACTTTTACATTGCTGGTACACTGGATTTTTTTGTTTAGCTAGCTAACTATGTCTCAAAACGCTTGCTGGAGCTCTGATCTTGACTTTGCAAGACTCCGGTTCTCTCTGCAAAACAGAGAGGGAGGTAGCTAGCTAGTTAAGTATAATTTAAGGTAGGTAAATATAATTTTTATTTAACCTTTATTTAACTTGGCAAGTCAGTTAAGAACAAATTCTTATTTACAATGTCAGCCTAGGAACAGTGGGTTAACTGCCTTGTTCAGGGGCAGAACGACATATTTGTATCTTGTTAGCTTGGGGATTCGATCTAGCAACCTTTCGGTTACTGGTCCAATGCTCTAACCACTACGACTAGGCTAGTGGTTAGAGCCACTACTAAAACCACTACACCTTACATCTGCATTATTGTCACCCATCTAGCTAGCTATTTGTAGCTAGCTAACGTTATTTGTTAGCCAACCAAGCAAACGTTAGCTGACCGTTTAGTGAAATGGTAAGCATCACATTCAACTTTTATTTCTTAAATTCTTAAAACTAGAAATATGATTTTTTGCAAACTGACTAACTAGCTTGCTACTTGTACTCATTTATTGATGGTCCATTCTCATCCATGATAGATTCTAGCGGTGTGTCACATACGTATAGGAACAACGTAAACAAATTGTTAGGACCGATTACAGTAAAGTTGCTGACTTTGGACATCAACGTGAGCCGGAATGAATAATTCTTCTTGTTCTTCTTCGCAAGGTTGCCAGATCCATTACAAACTGATATGGCCAGAAGGAAGGGACCAACAATTTGTCAAACTAACCCTTTTCATAACCTTAAAACCTGTTATGGCTGCAGGTGGCGTATTGGAAAAACTGGAAAATATGTGCCAATTTTCAAACGGCCTCTTAATCAATTTTTGCTCTTACAATATGCATATTAATATTAATATTGGATAGAAAACAATCTCTAGTTTCTAAAACCGTTCTAATTTTTTCTCTGAGTGGTACAGAAGTCATTTGGCAGCACTTTCCCTGACCAAGAAGTAGAATGTCAGAAATCTATGCTCGCTTCAACGTTATGCCTATACATGGTCATTATACGTAAGACCCTACGTATACTCCGTACGCCTTGCTCTGGGTGTCAAGAGGGTATGAGAGAAGAAATTTAGTGAATATCTTGTTCAGAGGTTGAATAAGAGCTAATTCTTTGACGTGACCGACCACTTCCGGAAGTCTGAAGCGCGCGTCTTGGGAGTGATATTGTGTTCTGTTTTGCTGCTGTTTTGGACGGGAACAATCTCCGGCTGGGTTTTTATTTGATAAATGAGACCATATCATCGTAATGTATGTTTTTTCAATATAGTTTAATCAGATTATTTGAATTTTTTTCGGGAGTTTTGCCGTGTTTCGGTCTCTGATTTTTTTAACGTTGGACAAATCCGTGCCAGTCGACCAGTGCCAATGCTAAGTGAGAAGGGAAAGTTGCCATCCTGACTCAAAACAACGACTCATCTGGACAAAGGACACCCTGATCAACATTCTGATGAAAGATCAGCCAAAGTAAGACCCAATTTATAATGTTATTTCATATATCTGTCGTGCATGTCAACTGGTCGTGCGCGCCCAAGTGTGTCTGGCTATTGTGGCTATGCTAACATAGCGCTACATTTTGTTTTCGCTGTAAAACATTTAATAAATCGGAAATATTGTCTGGAATCACAAGAATCCTGTCTTTCAATTGCTGCAATGTATGTATTTCTCAGATATGTTTTATGATGAGTAATTAGTTATTTGACGTTGGTGTCTGTAAATGTTATGGCTGCTTTCGGTGCAATTTCTGATTGTAGCTGAAATGTAATTTATGATTTATACCATAAATATGCACATTTTTCAAAAAAAACATATGCTATACAATAAATATGTTATCAGACTGTCATCTTATGAAGTTGTTTCTTGGTTAGTGGCTATATATATCTTTATTTGGTCGAATTAGTGATAGCTAGTGACGGAGTAAAAAACTGATGGAGTTAGAAAAGTGCTCTCTTTTGCTGACGTGGTTAGCTAATAGATTTACATATTTTGTCTTCCCTGTAAAACATTTTAAAAATCGGACATGTTGGCTTGATTCACAAGATGTCTACCTTTCATATGCTGTATTGGACTTGTTAATGTGTGAAAGTTAAATATTTTAACAAACTAGATTTTGAATTTCGCGCCATGCACTTGAAATGGCAGTTGTCATAGGTGTACCTGTGTGGGGATTGCAGCCCAAACAGGTTTTAACCTAAGTATCCTAACCTGCTACTTTAATTATCCTAATCTGCTGTGTAAATTCTCCTAACCTGCGACAAAACGGAAAATCTGAAATTCATTTGACAAAAGCTGGATGCCTTCGATCCAGAGCAAAAGTAATGTCTTTTTGTAGGCACTAACTCCGCCATGGTTCGTTGGACAAAGCCAATGGAAAAATGACGTTTTTGTAGGGTTTTTGGATAAACGCCGAAATTAAGGTGTGTTCTAAACACAGGCTTAGGAGATCTTGTACTTTTTTTTATGAGATCATCTTCTTCAGCTAACATCACTTTTTGTGAACTTTAAGCATTTGTGTAATAAAACACAACACATGAAGCACATAAAGACTTCATAATTCACAAAAGTCATGTTAACTGACTGATATTATCCCATAAAACAAAATGCATGAGATCTCCTAAGCCTGTGTTAACCTCAGAACTTATCTTCGCCATTTATCCCAAAACCATATTCCTTCCCAATTAATTTTAGCCATAGGAATGGCTGAAGAACAAGAGGTAAAACACTTCTGGGTTTTAGGACTTCAAGCTGGCGTGGTTTATTGTAGGCCGAGTTTAAACACGCAGAGAAAATTTCCACCACTGAATCACATCACTACACGTGAGCTGAATGTGATCCCAACTCTGCCACCAATGAAGCAGAAGAAAGTGAAATCTGCAACATGGTCTTGCCATGAAAGCCTATGCCTTTGGGCAGAGGCAGTAGGCCTGCAATGCTGGCATATGCTGTGTTACAATAGTCTAATTATATAAAATGACTGACAAGACTGTAATAATCATCATAAAATGGCCTTGGAAGTGCCTTAAGTGTAAGCCAACATAATTCATAATTTTTTCCCAAACGAGGAAGAATTTGGAGTTTTGGAACCGGTAGTCACAGTTGGAAATCAGTCTGTGGGCGCACGATGAAGAGGACGCGCACTTGCTAATTTTACTTTTCTATTGAACATATTTCTTTCCGTATTAAATATTATAGTTTATTTACATTTTATGGTACCTGAGGATTAAATAGAAACGTAGTTTGACTTGTTTGAACAAAGTTTAGCGGTAGCTTTTTGGATTCCTTTGTCTGCATGTTGAACGAGTGGATTACTGAAATCGAAGGCGCCAACTAAACTGACTTTTTGGGATATAAAGAAGGATTTTATCTAACAAAACGACCATTCATGTTGTAGCTGGGACCCTTTGGATTGCAAACAGAGGAAAATAACCACAGACAACTAAATTACCGTCAAACACTCTTGGTTTATTAGCGAACACACGGTAACGGGGGGGAGCAGGAAAGGGGCTGAGCTGGACCCAAGGAAAGAAATAATAAGTATCCAAAAACACCCCTAAACTAGACTACTTCAATACAGCTAACTAACTAACCAAAAATACAGAGGGTGGTCCACCCAGTTCTAACTAGTGTATTTAGACAAAGTTTACCTACGGGTAGTGTATGCCCATGGGTGACCTGTCTAGTTACCCCCTTTTCCCACAATCAAACAAACACTCAAACACCATAACAAAAACAATACTCACAGGTGGGGACAAAGTGACATGAAGTTGCAAAAACCAAACAAGAGATCTACAGACAGATGGCATTTACAGAGAGCTTGCTCCAGAGAAAACAACTGACAGTGTTTTTAAACCAAGGGAAAGGAACTGTGATTGGGTAGGAGTAAAGGAGCAGGATTCTTCTGATTAGCGACTGATTGATGACTGATTGGGGAATGATGATGGTCACCTGTGAGTAGGGGAGAAGGAGAGAAAAGAAATACACACAGAATACTTGTATCCGTAACATATGGACATACACAAAATAGTCCAACTAAGTGAAGTAAAATGAAAAACATTCAAAACGGAAAAGTGCATATGTAGTCACCCCCTTTGCTATGAAGCCCCTAAATAAGATCTGGTGCAACCAATTACCTTCAGAAGTCACATAATTAGTTAGATTGCACACAGGTGGACTTTATTTAAGTGTCACATGATCTCAGTATATATAAACCTGTTCTGAAAGGCTCCAGAGTCTGCAACACCACTAAGCAAGGGGCACCACCAAGCAAGTGGCACCATGAAGACCAAGGAGCTCTCCAAACAGGTCAGGGAAGAAGTTGTGGAGAAGTACAGATTAGGGTTGGGTTATAAAAAAACATCAAACTTTGAACATCCCACGGAGCACCATTAAATCCATTATTAAAAAATGGAAAGAATATCACACCACAACAAATCTGCAAGAGGGCTGCCCACCAAAACTCATGGACCAGTCAAGGAGGGCATTAAAACCTGTTAGTGTGTAGGGGGCGCTATTTTCACTTTGGGAAAAAATCGTGCCCAATTTAAACGGCCTCGTACTCTATTCTAGATCGTACAATATGCATATTATTATTACTATTGGATAGAAAACACTCAAGTTTCGAAAACCGTTTGAATTATATCTGTGAGTAAAACAGAACTCATTTTGCAGCAAACTTCCTGTCAGGAAGTGAAAAATCTGAAATCGAGGCTCTGTTCCAGGGCCTTCCTATTAATTTGCTTCAAATCTATGGATATACATGCACTTCATACGCCTTCCACTAGATGTCAACAGACAGTGGGAGGTGGAATGGGGTGTCTAGCTTGATCTGAGGTCGAACAAGAGCTCTTGGAATGACGTGACCCCAAATTTCCTTTGTCCAGCAAGGCGCGGGAAGGAACCCTGGATTGCTTTCTGAAAAACTTTCGGTATAGACGGCTAATATCTCCGGCTTTGATTTTATTTGATACATGTGATAATATCATCGTAAAGTATGTTTTTTAAATATAGTTTTATCAGATTATTGAACGTTTATCGGGAGTTTTGGCGGTTTCCGTTCTCTGCGTTTGGTGAAGATGGACAACTTCGCGCCACTTGGCTAGCTTTGGTTGCTAATTCGACAGGAGAAGAGGACATTCTAAAACCAAACAACGATTTATTCTGGACAAAGGACTCCTTGTACAAGATTCTGATGGAAGCTCAGCAAAAGTAGAAATCATTTATGATGTTATTTCGTATTTCTGTGGAAAATGTTTAGTACTATTTTCCGCCCTCATTGCAGGCGCTGTCTCGCTATATGTCTCGCTGTCTCGCTGTATGTTGTACTAAAGTTATTTTTAGAATTCTAACACGGCGATTGCATTAAGAACTAGTGTATCTTTCATTTGCTATACAACATGTATTTTTTAGTAAAGTTTATGATGAGTTCTTTGATTAGATTAGGTGAGTGTCAGAAATATATCCGGATAATTTTGTGCAGTTTGGCTACGTATTCACATTGTAAAACCACGATTTGTACTGCTAAATATGCACATTTTCGACACAAAACATATATGTATTGTGTAACATGATGTTATAGGACTGTCATCTGATGAAGTTTGTCAAGGTTAGTGAATAATCTATATCTTTTGCTGTTTTTTTGCGATCGCTACCTTTACGGTGAATGAATGCGGTTGTGTGTTTGGCTATTGTAGTAAGCTAATATAATGCTATATTGTGTTTTCGCTGTAAAACACTTAAAAAATCTGAAATATTGGCTGGATTCACAAGATGTTTATCTTTCATTTGCTGTACACCATGTATTTTTCATAAATGTTTTATGATGAGTATTTAGGTATTTCACGTTGCTCTCTGTAATTGTTCTAGCTGCTTTGGTGATATTTGTGACTGTAGCTGCAATGTAAAACTATGATTTATACCTGAAATATGCACATTTTTCGAACAAAACATAGATTTATTGTATAACATGTTATAAGACTGTCATCTGATGAAGTTGTTTCTTGGTTAGTGACTAATTCTATCTCTATTTGGGGGTTTTGTGCAAGCTACCTGTGCTGTGAAAGAAATGTCTGTGCTTTTTTGTATTTGGTGGTGAGCTAACATAAATATACGTGGTGTTTTCGCTGTAAAACATTTTAAAAATCGGACATGTTGGCTGGATTCACAATATGTTTATCTTTCATTTGCTGTATTGGACTTGTTAATGTGTGAAAGTTAAATATTTCGGAAAAATATTTTTTGAATTTCGCGCGCTGCCCTTTCAGTGGAATGTGGGGGGTGTTCCGCTAGCGCGGGGCTAGACAGGTTAATCAGAGGCAACAAAGTGACCAAAGATAACCCTGAAGGAGCTGCAAAACTCCACAGCGGAGATTGGAGTATCTGACCATAGGACCACTTTAAGCTGTACACTCCACAGAGCTGGGCTTTTACGGAAGAGTGACCAGAAAAAAATCTATTGCTTAAAACCTTTCTAGCTCAGGGGTTCCGCTAGTGGAACACCCACAACATTCCGCTGAAAAGGCAGCGCGCGAAATTCAAAGATATTTTTTTTAAATATTTAACTTTCACACATTAACAAGTCCAATACAGCAAATGAAAGATAAACATCTTGTTAATCTACCCATGGTGTCCGATTTCAAAAATGATTTACAGTGAAAGCAATACATATGATTATGTCAGGTCAGAGCCAAGTCACAAACACAGACAGACATTTTTTCAGCCAACGATAGGAGTTAGAAAAAGCAGAAATATAGATCAAATGAATCACTAACCTTTGATTATCTTCATCAGATGACATTCATAGGACATCATGTTATACATGTATTGTGTGTTTTGTTTGATAATGTGCATATATATATAAAAAAATCTCAGTTTACATTGTCGCGTTACGTGCAGTAATGTTTTGATTCCAAAACATCCAGTGATTTTGCAGAAATACTCATAATAAACATTGATAAAAGATGCAAGTGTTATTCACAGAATTAAAGATACATTTATCCTCTATGCAACCGCTGTGTCAGATTTTTTTTTTACTTTACGGAAAAATAATAATCTGAGAATGGCGCTCAGAACCCAAAATAGCCAAAGAAATAGCCACCATTTTGGCGTCAACAGAAGCTACAAAAACACTATAAATATTCACTTACCTTCGAATAACTTCATCAGAAGGTACTCCCAGGAATCCCAGTTCGACAATAAATGACTGATTTGTTCCATAAAGTTCCATAAGCACATCATTTAGCCACTTGTTGTTAGCATGTTCAGCCCAGTAATCCATCTTCATGACGCACGAGCAATCCCTCCAGACAAAAACTCAAAAAGTTCCGTTACAGGTCGTAGAAACAAGTCAAATTATGTATTCAATCCATATTTAGGATGTTTTTAACATTAATCATCAATAAGGTTCCAACCGGAGAATTTCATTGTCTGAAGAAAAGCATTGGAACGAGAGCATACTCTCTCGTGACCGGGCATAATGAGACCGAGGCTTTCTGCAGACCACTCAGTAAAATAGCTCTTATGAGCCACTCCTTTATAGTAGAATCCTACAACCAGTATCTAAAGACGGTGACATCTAGTGGAAGCCCTAGGAAGTGTATGCACATCCATAACTAACAGGGGAATCAATTGGCACTGTTTTGAGTTCTCACTTCCTGTTTGGATTTCTTCTCAGGTTTTTGTCTGCCAAATTAGTTCTGTTATACTCAGACATAATTCAAACAGTTTTAGAAACTTCAGAGTGTTTTCTATCCAATAGTAATAATAATATGCATGTATTACCTTCTGGGACATAGTAGGAGGAAGTTCAGTTTGGGCACGCAATTCATCCAAAGTGAAAATGCTGCCCCCTATCCCAAACAGGTTATTAAAGATGTTGTTCACCAAAAGGCATGTGGTTGACTTCCCAAACATATGGAACAAGGTACTCTGGTCAAATGAGGAAAAGCTATGTATGGTGCAAACCCAACACTTATCATCACCCCAAGAACACGATCCCTGTGGGGATGTTTTTCCATTGGCAGGAACTGGGAAACTGGTCAGAATTGAAGGAATGATGTATGGCGCTAAATATAGGGAAATTCTTGAGGGAAACCTGTTTCAGTCTTCCAGAGATTTGAGACTGGGACGGAGGTTCACCTTCCAGCAGGACAATGACCCTAAGCATACTGCTAAAGCAACACTTGAGTGGTTTAAGGGAAACATTTAAATTACTTGGAATGGCCTAGTCAAAGCCCAGACCTCAATCCAATTGAGAATCTGTGGTATGACTTAAAGATTGCTGTACATCGCGGAACCCATCCAACTTGAAGGAGCTGGAGCAGTTTTGCCTTGAAAAATAGGCAAAAATCCCAGATGCTAGATATGCCAAGTTTATAGAGACATACCCCAAGAGACTTGCAGCTGTAATTGCTGCAAAAGTTGGTTCTACAAAGTATTGACTTTGGGGGCGTGAATAGTTATGCATGCTCAAATTACATATATATTTTTGTCTTATTTCTTGTTTATTTCAGAGTAAAAAATGTTTTGCATCTTCAAAGTGGTAGGCATGTTGTGTAAATCAAATGATGCAAGGCAACAAAATTAGAAAAATGCCAAGGGGGTGAATACTTTCAAAAGCCACATACATATCCCAACCAGAAGCCATGGATTACAGACAACATCTGCATCGATGTTAAAGGCTAGAGCTAGGAGAGGGACACTAATCCGGACACTTATAAGAAATCCTGCTATGCCCTCAGACGAACCATCAAACAAGCAAAGTGTCAATACAGGATTAAGATTGAATCCTACTACACCGGCTCTGACGCTCGTCGGATGTGGCAGGGCTTGAAAGCTATTACGGACTACAAAGGGAAACCCAGACGCGAGCTGCCCAGTGACTCGAGCCTATCAACTAAATGCCTTTTATGCTCTCTTCGAGGCAAGAAACACTGAAGTATGCACGAGAGCACAAGCTGTTCTGGATGACTGTGTGATAACGCTCTCGGTAGCCAATGTGAACAAAACTTTTAAACAGGTCAACATTCACAAAGCCGCTGGGCCAGACGGATTACCAGAACGGGTACTCAAAGAATGCGTGGACCAACTGTCAAGTGTCTTCACTGACATTTTCAACCTCTCCCTGACCGTTTCTGTAATACCGAAATGTTTCAAGCAGACCACCATAGTCCCTGTGCCCAAGAAAGCGAAGGTAACCTGCCTAAATTATTACCGCCCCATGGCACTCACATTGGTAGCTGAGAAGTACTTTGAAAGGCTGGTCATGGCTCACATCAACAGCATCCTCCCGGACACCCTAGACCCACTCCAATTCGCATACCGCCCCAACAGATCCACAGATGACACAATCTCAATCGCACTCCACACTGCCCTTTCTCACCTGGACAAAAGGAACTCTGTGAGAATGCTGTTCATTGACTACAGCTCAACGTTCAACACCATAGTGCCCATGAAGGGGTGTGTACTTAGTCCCCTGTTCGCCCACGATTGCGTAGCCAAACACGACTCCAACACCGTCATTAAGTTTGCTGACGACACAACAGTGGTACGCCTGATCACCGACAACGATGAGAATGCCGATAGGGAGGTGGTCAGAGAACTGTCAGTGTGGTGCCAGGACAACAACCTCTTCCTCAATTTGAGCAAGACAATGAGCTGATCGTGGACTACAGGAAAAGGCGGGCCAAACAGGGGATAGTACAGAGGATAGTGTGAACGGCCCAGTACATCACTGGGGCCAAGCCCCCTGCCATCCAGGACCTAGAGTTGAAGCCGGAAGTTTACATACACTTTAGCCAAATACATTTAACCTTTCTGGTGCAGCGCTCCACTAGCGACCCACCTCAACAACATCTGTTGAAATTGCAGAGCGCCAAATTCAAAATACAGAAATAGTCATAATAAACATTCATAAAAATACAAGTGTTATACATCGGCGTAAATATTAACTTCTTGTTAATCCAGCCAGTTTGTCAGATTTCAAAAAGGCTTTAAGGTGAAAGCATACCATGCGTTTATCTGAGGACAGCGCCCGCTTACAAAAGCATCACACATTTTCTAACCAAATAGAGGAGTCACAAGTTAGAAATAGCGATAAAATGAATCACTTATCTTTGAAGATCTTCATCTGGTTGCAGTCACAAGAGTCCCAGCTACACAATACATGTTTGTTTTGTTCTATAAAGTCTCTCTTTATATCCCAAAAACTCTGTTTTGTTGGCGAGTTTTGTTCAGTAATCCACTGGCTCAAAGGCGGTCAAAACATGCAAACGAATACATCCTAATAGTCCCGGTAAAGTTCGTTGAAACATGTCAAACGATGTTTATAATTAATCCTCTGGTTGTCAGTTGTCTAAATAATCAATAATATTTCAACCGGACAATAGCGTATTCAATAGAAAGGAAAAACAGAAGGGCAATCGGTCACGCACACAAACCAGCACTGCATGATTCTACAGTCCACTGAAAGAAAGGTCTCATTCTTCTTCATTTTTCAGAACACAAGCCTGAAACAATGTCTAAAGACTGGTGACATCTAGTGGAAGCCAACGGAACTGCAATCTGGGTCCTAACCCATTAGATACTCTATAGGAATTCAATTGAAAATACCCACATCAAAAGAAAAAATCCAAATTCCTGGATGGATTTTCCTCAGGTTTTCACCTGCCATATAGTTCTGTTATACTCACAGACATTATTTAAACAGTTTTGGAAACATTTGAGTTTTCTATCCAAATCATATTATAGTTATATGCATATCCTAGCTTCTGGGCATGAGTAACAGGCAGTTTACTTTGGGCACGCTTCTCATATAGACGTCGAAATACTGCCCCCAAGCCATAAGAGGTTTTAAACTCAGTTTTTCACAATTCCTGACATTTAATCTTAGTAAAAATTCCCTGTCTTAGGTCAGTTAGGATCACCACTTTATTTTAAGAATGTGAAATGTCAGAATAATAGTAGAGAGAATGATTTATTTCAGTTTTTATTTATTTCATCACATTCCCAGTGGGTCAGAAGTTTACATACACTCAATTAGTATTTGGTAGCATTGCCTTTAAATTGTTTAACTTGAGTCAAACGTTTCGGGTAGCCTTCCACAAGCTTCCCACAGTAAGTTGGGTGAATTTTGGCCCATTCCTCCTGACAGATCTGGTGTAACGGAATCAGGTTTGTAGGCCTCCTTGCTCGCACAGGCTTGTTCAGTTCTGCCCACAAATTTTCTAAAGGATTGAGGTCAGGGCTTTGTGATGGCCACTCCAATACCTTGACTTTGTTGTCCTTAAGCCATTTTGCCACAACTTTGGAAGTATGCTTGGGGTCATTGTCCATTTGGAAGACCCATTTGCGACCAAGCTTCAACTTCCTGACTGATGTCTTGAGATGTTGCTTCAAATATCCATATCATTTTCCTGACTCACGATGACATCTATTTTGTGAAGTGCACCAGTCCCTCCTGCAGCAAAGCACCCCCACAACATGATGCTGCCACCCCCGTGCTTCACGGTTGGGATGGTGTTCTTCAGGCTTGCAAGCCTCCACCCTTTTCCTCCAAACATAACGATGGTCATTATGGCCAAACAGTTCTATTTTTGTTTCATCAGACCAGAGGACATTTCTCCAAAAAGTATGATCTTTGTCCCCATGTGTAGTTGCAAACTGTAGTCTGGCTTTTTTTATGGCGGTTTTGGAGCAGTGGCTTCTTCCTTGCTGAGCGGCCTTTTAGGTTATGTCGATATAGGACTCGTTTACTGTGGATATAGATACTTTTGTACCTGTTTCCTCCAGCATCTTCACAAGGTCCTTTGCTGTTGTTCTGAGATTGATTTGCACTTTTTCGCACCAAAGTACGTTCATCTCTAGGAGACAGAACGCGTCTCCTTCCTGAGCGGTATGATGGCTGCGTGGTCCCATGGTGTTTATACTTGCATACTATTGTTTGTATAGATGAATGTGGTACCTTCGGGCGTTTTGGAAATTGCTCCCAAGGATGAACCAGACTTGTGGAGGTCTACAATTCCTTTTCTGATGTCTTGGCTGATTTCTTTTGATTTGCCCATAATGTTAAGCAAAGAAGCACTGGAAGGTAGGCCTTGAAATACATCCACAGGTACACCTCCAATTTCCTCAAATGATGTCAATTAGCCTATCAGAAGCTTCTAAAGCCATGACATCATTTTCTGGAATTTTCCAAGCTGTTTAAAGGCACAGTCAACTTAGTGTATGTAAACTTCTGACCCACTGGAATTAACATACAGTGAAATAATCTGTCTGTAAACAATTGTTGGAAAAACTACTTGTGTCATGCACAAAGTAGATGTCCTAACCGACTTGCCAAAACTACAGTTTGTTAACAAGAAATTTGTGGAGTGGTTGAAAAACGAGTTTTAATGACTCTAACCTAAGTGTATGAAAACTTCCAAATTCAACTGTACAACATTTAAGTAACCTGTTTACACAAGTGTGCACACACTCACACACTCACAGGCAGTGTTAGGGCAGATACTGTATGTGCTCTTTACAATGTGTGTGTGCTTTGTGTTCCCAGTGGCTGTGTCTAAACCACGTTTGACACACACCTGTACTGACGCATCGGTCACTCTGAGGTGTGATGTGGGAAACTCTGTGAATGTGACGTGGAGCCGTAACAGAAACATACTGCCAGAACAGACAGACGCTACTCTGACCATAACCAAGGCAACGCTCAAACCTGAAGACAGTTATGCGTGTACAGCGAGTATTAAAGCCAGCGAGGAGGAGAGTGATGATGTTTACCCTGAATGTACAGGTGTGTAGAATATACTATGTTTAAGGAACATACCTGGTGATAATGAGGATGATGGTGATGAGGATGATTATAATGATGACGATGGATGATGACTCTTCTGCAGATGATGATTCCTCTGCAGTGCTCTTGTTTGGGATGGAGCTTTGACTGATGGTGTTGATTCTGGCTGGCGGAGGTGGTCTGCTCCTCATCCTCATCATCATCACCTTGGTGTGTGTCTGCAGGAGCCGCAGGCAGCACAAGATACGCCAAGAAGGTGCTGAACACAACACACATGTTATCTACATTATGATAAAACAGTACTATGATAAAACCCAAGCTACTCACAATGTACCAACATTTAACTCTATTACCTATGAATCCTAGCCCCTGATTTACCCAGATGTATTCTCTTCTCTCATATCTCCCAGTAGAGGAGGGGGAGATGAGACTGGCCCCCCTCACCCATCCCACACGCTAAGCATACGTCCTCCACCAACAAAGGGGCCAAAGCTGACCCCGGCCCCATAACAGAGCTGCGTCTCAGGCCACACCAAACTCCGGACCTCAAGTTTGACCCAGGTCTCCACAGCAAGCACCAGATGATGCTCAGACTCAGCCCATACAATTGCCCAGGTGTACAGGACCACGAAACTACAGGAATTCGACGTGTGTGTGTTTGTGTGCAAACATTCGCAAATTCTTCTTGGAACTATAGGGGGTGCTGTTCCGCATTAGCATATTTGGGTCTCCAAATTAAACTGCCTCGTGCTAAATTCTTGATCGTACAATATGCATATTATTGTTATTATTGGATAGAAAACACTTTCTAGTTTCTATAGCCGTTGGAATTTTGTCTCTGAGTGGTACAGAACTATATCTACAGCACTTTTCATGACAGGGGTCAGATTTAAGAAATTTTTACCCCTGATCTGGAGTCTGTTTTTAAGGCGACAGTGAATGCTATGAAGAAACCGACACTGCCTACGTCTTCCTCTGGGTGTCTGTACGTCATCACGTTTTGAATGGAGTCGTTTGCACAATCACAGCCACTATAAAACAAGAAAACGTGGAAGTACCACTCTCTTTTCTTCGCGCGTCACAAGCAGGATGGACATCGGACTTGCCTCATTCCAAATCGTTGTTTAACCAGTAATATTTGTCTGGTCATGTTTTTACTCGTTATAGTTGTTAAAAACATCATAATGTAGTTAATTTGAACCGTTTTATAGCAATTTATATCCGTTTAGTGCGATTCTGAGGAATTTCTTTGTCGTGCACTTTTAAGCTTTGGGAACGTTTCGGGGTCTCGGTCGTTGTTAGTGGACATTTCGAAGGACAGAGGACATCTATCGACCAAAAGAAGTTTATAACATAGAAAGGATACATTGCCCGAGAATCTGATGGAAGAACAGCTCAAAGTAAGCAATATTTAATATGATAAATCGTTGTTCTGTCGAAATATTTTAAACGCATATTTCGCCATTTTGTTTGGTATAGCTTCACTTGGCGAACCCTGTATTGAAAAGTAAGGATAATTTTAAAAATGTAAGTCAGCGGTTGCATTAAGAACTAATTTGTCTTTCGATTCCTGTCAACCCTGTATTTTTTAGTCAAGTATATGATTAGCTTTCGATTAAACTAGATCACTCTGAAAGCTGACGTCCCTCATTTTGATGCTTGAGTTGTGACTATTTCCATTGTATAACCACGGTTTTGTATGGCTAAATATGCACATTTTCGAACAAACTGTATATGTATGTTGTAAAATGATGTTACAGGAGTGTCATCGGAAGAATTCTGAGAAGGTTAGTGAAAAAATTTATATATTTTGGCGGTGATTACGTTATAGCGCTCTTTGGCTGGAATCGATGCTCTGGTAACGTTTTCACATGTGGTATGCTAACTTATCGATTTATTGTGTTTTCGCTGTAAAACGCTTAGAAAATCTGAAATATTGTCTGGAATCACAAGATCTGGGTCTTTCCATTGCTATGCTTTGTCTATTCTTATGAAATGTTTTATTAAGAGTAAATTGGTCATACACGTTGCTCTCTATAGTAATTCTAGTCGTCTTGTGATGGTCGGTGCAATTGTAAACTGTGATTTCTACCTGAAATATGCACTTTTTTCTAACAAAACCTATCCTATACCATAAATATGTTATCAGACTGTCATCTGAAGAGGTTTTTTCTTGGTTAGTGGCTATCAATATCTTAGTTTAGCCGAATTGGTGATAGCACCTGAAGTAGTAAGAAACTGATGGAGTTAGAAAAGTGGTGTATTTTGCTAACGTGTTTAGCTAATAGATTTACATATTTTGTCTTCCCTGTAAAACATTTTAAAAATCTGAAATGGTGGCTTTATTCACAAGATCTGTATCTTTCATCTGGTGTCTTGGACTTGTGATTTAATGATATTTAGATGCTACTATCTACTTGTGAAGCTATGCTAGCTATGCTAATCAGTGTGTGGGGGGGTGGGGGGTGATCCCGGACCCGGGGTAGAGGCTCGTTAGAGGTTACCCACAACAACCCCTGTAGTAACAAAAGTGGAATCTGTCAGATCTATATTCTTTACTCATAAAGTAACACCAACCTGACTTTACTAGTGCTGCATCAAAAGTCGCCATCATGACATTTGACATCTAGAGCATCATAATCAGGGAGCTATATTTGCAGATTTTTTTCAGATGAGATGAAGAGGAATAAATATCTTTGATATGTTGAAACATATAGTGCTTGTTCATCTGATGTGTTCCTATGGGAAATGTAATTAGTACATATCTTGTGAGTTATAGTCTGTGTATTGTGTAGCTATGTGGTTTGTACTGTATGGTTGTTCCTGGGGTCCTCCTGTTCTAACTGAATGTTCAGTAAACTGTCCGCTGTGGCTCAGCCTGTCTCTCAGACTCACACCACATCCTGGCCTTCCAGTGCACTCAACAGGCTGAGTTCTCATGGCTGTATAAATCTCTATACCACACCTGCAAGACAAAGAAACTGCATGCTCTGCAGTGCAGGGAGATAAATAAGTGTGTGTTGAAAATATGCATGGGTACTTAATGAATGTGATCTCAGATCAGTTGTTGTCTGAGACATTACTACTAATGATAGTATGACATAAACTGTATCTTGGAAAATCTACACATTCTAGTTATCAGATTCACATGGAATTGTTGTGCAATTTAAATATGAAACTATTTGTGAACAGATTAAATGTAATTTTAGCTTCTTAATGAGAGAACGGTTTGTCATAAGAACACCACTCTGCTCACTCAGACGCCCCGCCCAAGTAAACAGACATTGGTTGTAAACTATGAAACACGCCCTTCTTTCACCACTATTGACACAAATTCAACTTTGTGTTCCAAGGACGAGAGGGCGACGGTCCCCACGTTGAAAGGGCTAAGATGATAACCTAACGAAATTAGCATCGAATTTCAAAGTGAAGATGACGGTCGACACGCCGAAAGGATGAATTTCGACTATACCAGCCAGAATCTAGCATGAGCTTAAAGTATGGCAACTTGGTTTGAACTTATTCACTAAAGAAGTGAGACCTCCTAGCCGATTGAGTTAGCCGCAGCAACTGTAAACGTGGGCTAGGAAAGGACGGACGACGTATCCAGTCTAACACACAACGACGATACTATAACGTATCCAGTTTACCACCAGAGACATTCTTCAGAGGACAAGGAAGATCTCTATTAAGCAACACAGCCTTCCATCTACGACCAACCTATTGAAGCGCAGCTCAGAGTAAATATTCCTTGCATTTTCCTTTTCCCAAATGGGCGGTTATTTAGAATGCATAAGATACTGTATTTACGATAGCATAGCTTCTCCCTTTGTTACTCAGTCTTCCCGCACATTGAGTAATCAGCCGTCATATCTGTTCCGTCCGCTAGGGCCGTTTTCTTTTATGACATAATTTGTAATCAATGTATGATCCATTCTGTGTAGATGTAATTCTGTGTGATTATTTAGTAAATAAATAATTAAACCAAATGTTGTATTGCTGATTCAACTTGTTAGCCAGGGTTTGTGAAGATAACCAAGAATTTCCAACTTTCAGATGAGACTGAATAAGGTGACGATTAAATATTGACTGCTATTGAGGTAAAAGATTACCAGGTCTTTAAGAGTTTATTCGGAAGATATCAGCTCTATAAACATTATTTCGTGGTGCCCCGACTTTCTAGTTAATTACATTTACATGATTAGCTTAATCAGGTAACATTAATTACAGAGAAATTATTTTATAGAATAGCATGAATTATCACTTAATCCGGCATAGCCAAAGACACGACATAGATAACATTACTGTTATCTAACACTACTAGTAGTAGATAACATTACTGTTATCTAACACTACTAGTAGTAGATAACATTACTGTTATCTAACATTACTAGTAGTAGATAACATTACTGTTATCTAACATAACAGTAATGTTATCTACTACTAGTAATCTAACATTACTAGTATGAGATAGCATTACTGTTATCTAACATTACTAGTATTAGATAACATTACTGTTATTACTGTTATCTAACATTACTAGTATGAGAACATTACTGTTATCTAACATTACTAGTAGTAGATAACATTACTGAACGTGCTACCTGTCCCAGACCTGCTGTTTTCAACTCTCTAGAGACCGCAGGAGCGGTAGAGATACTCTGAATGATCGGTTATGAAAAGCCAACTGACATATACTCCTGAGGTGCTGACCTGTTGCACCCTCGACAACCACTGTGGTTATTATTATTTGACCCTGCTGGGCATCTATGAACATTTGAACATCTTGGCCATGTTCTGTTATAAACTCCACCCGGCACTGCCAGAAGAGGACCGGCCACCCCTCATAGCCTGGTTCCTCTCTAGGTTTCTTCCTAGGTTCTGAACTTTCTAGGGAGTTTTTCCTAGCCACCGTGCTTCTACACCTACATTGCTTGCTGTTTTGGGTTTTAGGCTGGGTTTCTGTACAGCACTTTGTGACATCAGCTGATTTAAAAAGGGCTTTATAAATAAATGTGATTTATTGATTACTGTTATCTAACATTACTAGTAGTAGATAACAGTTATCTAACATTTCTAGTATTAGATAACATTACTGTTGTAACGGCTTTCGTCCTCTTCGTCTGAGGAGGAGTAGGAAATATCGGACCAATGTGCAGCGTGGTACGTATCCATAATATATTTTAATAGAATGAATACAAAGTACAAAAAGAACAAGAGAATCAAAATGAAAACCGAAACAGTCCCGAATGGTGAAAACACTGAAACGGAAACAACCACCCACAACACACAATGGAAAACAGGCTACCTAAATATGGCTCCCAATCAGAGACAACGATAAACAGCTGCCTCTGATTGGGAACCACACCAGGCCAAACACATAGAAAACAAACAACCTAGAAAAAAGAACATAGACTGCCCACCCCAACTCACGCCCTGACCAACCTAACACAAAGACATAAAAACGAAACTAAGGTCAGAACGTGACAACTGTTATCTAACATTACCAGTATTAGATAACATTTCTAGGTAACATTTCACAGCTGTGAGGTTCATTCAGGTTCATTCTGATCCTGAGAGTTAACATCAAGTATGACTTTCACTTTCCTGTCTCAGCAGTCAGCAGATTTAGACTAGAATACAGTAATATGTTAGCTGTCACCTGATTCAGACTAGAATACAGTGATATGTTAGCTGTCACCTGATTTAGACTAAAATACAGTGATATGTTAGCTGTCACCTGATTCAGACTAGAATACAGTAATATGTTAGCTAGCACCTGATTCAGACTAGAATACATGAATATGTTATCTGTCACCTGATTCAGACTAGAATACAGTAATATGTTAGCTGTCACCTGATTGACTAGAATACAGTAATATCTTAGTGGTCACCGGATCCAGACTAGAATATGTTAGCTGTGCACACCACAGGAGGTTGGTGGCACCTTAATTGAGGAGAACGGGCTCGTGGTAATGACTGGAGTGGAATAGGTGGAATGGTATCAAATACATGGTTTCCATGTGTTTGATGCCATTACATTTGGTTCGTTCCGGCCATTTTTATGAGCCGTTCTGCCCTTAGCAGCCTCCACTGGTGCACACCTATCCCAGAATTTAGAGACAATATTCCCACCAGCCCTTGAATGCACATTCACCACAACACAGAACTTCATAGCATGTGTAAGTGTGGTTATTAGCTCTTCCTGTCAGGCCCTGTTGCTGATGCTTTGTGATTGGTGGATGTCATGTGGTACATGATGAAGCAACATTCCTGTTCTAGATCCCTCCCTCAGCTGTCAATCCCTGGAACTGGCCGTTGGACACCTCCCCTGCTCTACCTAGCACAGGTACATGTGTTTGATGATTTGTAGCCATCTTTTTATTAAGGACCAGACTGAGCAGATTCCACTCTCTCTCACTCTGCTTCACGTTGTTCCTACTAACAGCCCAGAGCCGTGGTATATTTAAGAAATAAGGCATGAGGGGATGTGGTATATGGCCAATATACCATGGCTAAAGGCTGTTCTTATGCACGACGCAACGCGGACTGCCTGGACACAGCCCTTAGCCGTGGTATATTGGCCATATGACACAACCCACCGAGGTGCCTTATTGCTATTATAAACTGGTTACCAATGTAATTAGAGCAGAAAAAATAAATGTTTTGTCATACACGTGTTATACCACGGCTGTCAGCCAATAAGCATTCAGGGCTCAAACGACCGAATTTATATTGGCCATTAGTCTTCCGTTGCCATACCTCCAAAATCGCGTCATTGTCACGGGAAGACTGGTTCTCGACGAGGCTAATTGGGCACACACCCTGTCTAGTCTCATTGTTTAATGATATATCTAATCATCTGTGCAGGGCCTATTTTGTGCTTTCATGACCTTTGTGAACAAGTACCAAGTTATTGTCTTACTCAGCGTTAAAGCAGCCTGAATAGTTGTAGCTGCAGAAATAGTTGAAGTCCACACAGTGGCACTATCGAGCCACGCAGCCCAAGCTCACTAAATAAACTACAGTAGATTTATAGGTACATCTTATCGTCATACCCTCTTCTCACCATGCATTTTCTCTTTGTCCACTAGGTCGCAGTGGCATGTCAATGTACATGTGATTCCAAAAATCTCTTGAGGAGAATTGGCTAATTTCATGCTGAGACACAGGTGTAATCATAATACCGACAGGCATCTTTTCTCTGTAATATCAAATTATTCTGAGACGAGAATCAGAAGGCATAGAGAACACATGCACATGCACACATACAGTACCAGCCAAAAGTTTGGACACAACCAACTCAAGAGTTTTTCTTTATTTTTACTATTTTCTACATTGTAGAATAATAGTGAATTCATCAAAACTATGAAACAACACATACAGTGGGGCAAAAAAGTATTTAGTCAGCCACCAATTGTGCAAGTTCTCCCACTTAAAAAGGTGAGAGGCCTGTAATTTTCATCATAGGTACACTTCAACTATGACAGACAAAATGAGAAAAAAAAATCTAGAAAATCACATTGTAGGATTTTTAATGAATTTATTTGCAAATTATGGTGGAAAATAAGTATTTGGTCAATAACAAAAGTTTATCTCAATACTTTGTTATATACCCTTTGTTGGCAATGACAGAGGTCAAACGTTTTCTGTAAGTCTTCACAAGGTTTTCACACACTGTTGCTGGTATTTTGGCCCATTCCTCCATGCAGATCTCCTCTAGAGCAGTGATGTTTTGGGGCTGTTGCTGCGCAACACGGACTTTCAACTCCCTCCAAAGATTTTCTATGGGGTTGAGATCTGGAGACTGGCTAGGCCACTCCAGGACCTTGAAATGCATCTTACGAAGCTTGGTTTCTTCAAACCAAGCTGCTTACCTATTGCAGATTCAGTCTTCCCAGCCTGGTGCAGGTCTACAATTTTGTTTCTGGTGTCCCTTGACAGCTCTTTGGTCTTGGCCATAGTGGAGTTTGGAGTGTGACTGTTTGAGGTTGTGGACAGGTGTCTTTTATACTGATAACAAGTTCAAACAGGTGCCATTAATACAGGTAACGAGTGGAGGACAGAGGAGCCTCTTAAAGAAGAAGCTACAGGTCTGTGAGAGACAGAAATCTTGCTTGTTTGTAGGTGACCAAATACTTATTTTCCACCATAATTTGCAAATAAATTCATTAAAAATCCTACAATGTGATTTTCTGGATTTTTTTTCTTCATTTTGTCTGTCATAGTTGAAGTGTACCTATGATGAAAATTACAGGACTCTCTCATCTTTTTAAGTGGGAGAACTTGCACAATTGGTGGCTGACTAAATACTTTTTTGCCCCACTGTATGGAATCATGCAGAAACCAAAAAAGTGTTTAACAAAACAAAATATATTTTAGATTTTAGATTCTTAAAAGTAGCCACCTTTTGCTTGATGACAGCTTTGCACACTCTTGGCGTTCTCTCAACCAGCTTCATGAGGAATTCTGAACACTTGTTGGCTGCTTTTCCTTCACTCTGCAATCCAACTCATCCCAAACCATCTCAATTGGGTTGAGGTCGGGTGATTGTGGAGGCCAGGTCATCTGATGCAGCACTCCATCACTCTCCTTGGTCAAATAGCCTTTACACAACCTGGAAGTGTGTTTTGGGTCATTGTTCTGTTGATCAAGCCAAAGGGTGGCTACTTTGAAGAATCTCAAACATAAAGTTTTGACGTCTTCACTGGGGGTGACTGTTGGTTGGCAAAATGAAGAGGAATACTACACACGTTTAACATTCTAATGTTATGTGTAAAATACTTATATTTAACTAGGTAAGTCATTTATCAAAAAATTCTTATTTACATTGATGGCCTAGGAACAGTGGGTTAACTGCAGAACGACAGCTTTTTACCTTGTCAGCTCAGGGATTCGATCTAGCAACCTTTTGGTTACTAGCCTAACACTCCAACCACTAGGCTACCTGCCGCTCCAATACAGTTTCATGTATTAATTTGCTGGGTGAAAATGAATTGAAATGCAATCCAGGTGACCACCTTGTGAAGCTGGTCGAGAGAATGCCAAGAGTGTCATCATGGCAAAGGGTGGTTACTTTGAAGAATCTTAAATATAACATTTTGATGTCTTCACTATTATTCTACAATGTAGAAAATAGTAAAAATAAAGAAAAACCCTGGAATGAGTAGATGTGTCCAAACTTTTGACTGGTACTCTACATGCACGACATGCACAACATGCACAACACGCGCACACACACACACACACACACACACACACACACACACACACACACACACACACACACACACACACACACACACACACACACACACACACACACACACACACACACACACACACACACACACACACACACACACACGCAATCACACACACACACACGCAATCACACACACACACGCAATCACACACACACACTCACACACGCAATCACACACACACACTCACACACGCAATCACACAGACACGCAATCACACACACACACACACACACACGCAATCACACACAGACACTGTGTGCTGTTTTTTTTTCAGTTGCCAGGAAACCACATCTCCTGCTTCCTCCTAGTCTGTCTGAAGAAAGTCTTCATGAAAAGATCATAACACCACACATACTACCACAGACAGACACACAGACTGGAGGTGTCTGAGAGCAGATAACTGAAACTGGTGTGTAGTTGATACAGCCGTGTGTTTGGTGTGCAGTTTGTCCTAGCGTGTCAGTCAGTTAGGGGCAGGATGGGGTGTCTCCAGCCGTACATTACCAGTATCCTGCTCCTCCTGAGTGGACTCATCCAATGGGGTAAGAGGATCTTCAGGTCTCCACACACATACCTCCAGTCCTACCCATGGGGGTAGGCAAAATGAGGAAGAACACTACACACATTTAAGAACATTCTAATGTTATGTGTAAAATGTGATACAGTTTCCTGTATTAATTTGCTGGGTGAAAAAAATATCTGCATTAAGGAACAAAAGGTTGTGCAAATACTCGGTTCTCTTTGACCTGTTAATTATCAGCAAAGTCCAAAGTATTGAGTTGCATTTTAGAGTCCTTTGGTCAGATGATGGGGGTGGACTGTTGAAATGGCCACAGTTCTATATCAGTGTTTTATTAAAGCTCCTCTCTTCATAGTTGGTCTACTGATGAAATGTTTTGAAATACCGTTCGCGTGACAGAAAATGTCTACTTGGAATGAGTCACATAATGTTTTTGATTTGATCAAACAGTGAAAACAATTAAACTAACACAAACCCTGACGATTGAAAATGATTTCTTCCAGATTGCAATGTAACAGCAGTAATTACACCTTTTGATTAGCACCACAATCAAACCTCCCCACAGCAGGTGTTAGTCTAAGAGATGGAGCTGTGGCTGTTTTCAAGCCATTACAATTGTCACATGACAGTTGCGATATGAATGCATTATTTATAGTTTGTTGATGAGAGGCAGACAGTGCAGACTGCAACCATTCTAAAAAAAGAGAGGTCATATTTGAAGCTAGATATAATTCTCTTTAAGTTTGTCTGAGAATATCATCTTCCTGTATTTACTTATGTTCTCCATCTAGGCGGGGCCAGGGTGCTTGTAGAGGTGCAGTCTGGCCCTCTGCATCGTGTGATTGGCTACCCTATCTCCATCTCCTGCAACGTGAGTGGCTTCTCTAACCCGTCGGCCCAGCAGGACTTCAGATTCTCAGTCTACAAGCCAAAAAACCCCACCCAGGAGATCCAGATCATCAGCACAGATGACAACAACTATGCCATGGCGGTGTACGGTGCCCGCGTCAGGGGGGATGTCATCACTCTGGAGCGCCTGTCAGTGACCTCAGTCCTCTTCCACGTGAAGAGTCTGGAGGATGGGGACGAGGGCGAGTACGAGTGCCACACCCCAAACTCAGAAGTTGTATATGACGGGACGTACAACGCAAAGACCACATTGAAGGGTAATGTTTTTTTTCTTACTTATTCATCTAGTTTTGCCTAAATGACAATGCCTTCTGTGGCTGCTGTATGTGTATCATTAACAAGCCATTATTTGAAATAACTCTGGACTTATCACATAGTGATTTGTCTACCAGATATACTGTATCAGTCAATCAGAACCATACTGTAGTGTTGATGTCCATCCCTCAAATCCTGTTTCCATAGTGATTAAGGACACCCTGACCGCCTCCTCCACTGGCCCCGCCTCCTTTAGCCTATCAGAGGGTGACGACCTAACCCTGCAATGTCTCGCCTCCACCAACACCTTCCAGCACACCCACCTGTCCATCACCTGGTATCACCATGGAGACAGGGAGGCCTCGCCCCACCCCATCATCTCTCTGGACCGTGATTTGACGGTGAGTCCGGGTCAGCGGTTTGAGGGTCGGTACCAGAAAGGGCTCATTGTTCTGGACAAGCTGGAGGAGGCCACCTACAGGCTGAAGATGGCCAGGATTGAGCTGTCCGATGCAGGGAGGATCTACTGCCATGCCCAGGAGTGGATCCAAGACCCAGACCGGAGCTGGTACCCAATCGCCCAAAAAGACACACAGCCAACCACGTTGGAGGTCAAAGCCATAGGTGAGAAACACCTTAGTGTTTTTTTGCTTCCCATCCTTAGCCTTAGCCCAAATTGTGTTTACACATCCATCAATTATTAGGGTGATTGTTCTGGGTTATGAGGACTTATGGCTTAAGAGGACTTTCGCCCATTCACTCTTTTGTCTTATTTCCTATAAGTAAATGCTGAGATGGGGTTTCCTGTGTCTCAGAGGTGATTATGAGTGATGAGTTTCCTGTATGTCTAAGAGATTATTGTGAGTTATTTCCTGTCTCTCTCTCAGTGGTGGCTCCAGACCAGGGCTCTGGTTCTATGGTGGTGAGTATGATCGTGCACAAAACACAGCTTCAGGAGGGGGAGGAGCTATCCTTGCAGTGCATTGTGAATACACAGGGCCCGGTGGGTCAGTTCTTCTCAGTGGCCTGGGTCAAGGACAACCAGGAGCTGGCCCAGATTGGGCCCACGGGGGTTCTGTCTGTGGGGCCGGAGTACGGGGGGCGAGAGAGAGGGGGTGAGCTGAGAGCTGTGCGAACGAGGGAGAAGAAACACCTGCTCACCCTGCGACCCGTCAGAACCCAGGACCAGGGAGTGTACCACTGCAGGGCCTGGCCACAGGAGAGGGATGGGAACGGGGTCTTCACACAGGGATCCACCCAGGACTCCACCACAGAGACTATCACCATCACAGCTACAGGTGAGTGATCTGACACCAAGCCAATCAGAAGCAAAGCTACAGGTGAGTAAGCAAGTAAGAAGCCAATCCAAGTCAGAGCTACATTTTTACGCTTACATTTTAGTCATTTAGCAGACGCTCTGTGATCAGAGACCTGGAGGAGAGTTGCAGTGAGATTAGTAGGCGGACAGCCTCTAGTAAAGATGAGGTCAAGCGTATTGCCTGCCTTGTGAGTGGGAGGGGACTGGGAAAGGGTGAGGTCAAAAGAGGCAAGGAGGGGAAAGAGAGAGTTGGAAAGAAATTAATCGAAGGCAGATGTCGGGAGGTTGAAGTCTCCAAGTACGAAGATCAGTGAGCCATCGTCAGGACATTAGCTTATCAAGGTGTCAGGCTCCTTGAGGAGCTCTCCAATGGCACCTGGTGGGCGATAGATGACAATAATGTTAAGCTTGAGTGGACCAGTGACAGTGACAGAATGGAATTCAAATGAGGAGATGGACAGGTGAGAGAGGGAGAAAAGAGAAAATCTCCACTTAGGAGAAATGAGTAGACCTGTGCCACCACCGCGACGACCAGATGCTGTCGGACTATGAGAGAAAACATAGTCAGATGAAGTCATCAAGCACTGAGTCAGAGCCAGAGCAATATTGTAGGTGTTTCATCAGCTTTCCATGTGGTTGCTACACCAAGCAACAACAAGGGGTGAGATCCTCAATAAGTTCAGTTTGTGCATTGACCTGGCTCTGAACACAGTTATTACATATGTACAACACACACACGCACTCATCACACACTCATTACACACACACACACTCATCACACACACACTTATCACACACTGATCACACACTCAGCACCTTCTTTTTGTCTGTTCTCAGAAAGTGGTTTGGCTGTTGCCATGGAGACCCAACAGGTGAGTGTTAACGAAGGGGATGCACTACAACTCACCTGTAGAGTGAGCGGGGTCAAGGGTCAGCTCTCTGTCACCTGGCAACACAGATCAGCCTCAATGGCAACAGGCCACTTCAGTGATATCATCAGCCTGAGCCGGGTGGGTGTGATGGAACTGGGGGCAGAGTTTGGGAAGCGTAATGTTCGTACAATGCGTCCCATGGCAGACACATTCACCCTGGAGCTGGGTGAGGTCACGCCCTCTGATGCAGGAGCCTATCAGTGCACCGTCTCTGAGTGGACCACGGAAGCCAACGGCAACGGCAAGAAAACTCACAGCCAATCACAGGACTGCAGCGTGGAGGTCCATCATGTGGGTAAGAGCACTTTCTGCATCGTAGTGCTAGAGGCGTCACTACAGGCCCGGGTTC
This sequence comes from Salvelinus alpinus, assembly GCF_045679555.1. Classification (NCBI taxonomy): domain Eukaryota; kingdom Metazoa; phylum Chordata; class Actinopteri; order Salmoniformes; family Salmonidae; genus Salvelinus; species Salvelinus alpinus. Next base: position 21,754,485 of record NC_092105.1, on the reverse strand, counting down.
AATCCCAGGCTATGTCACAGCCGGCCACAACCGGGAGACCCATGAAGCGGCGCACAATTGGCCCTGCGTCGTCCGGGATGAGAGAGAGAGGTCATAGCAATGGGAAGTAGGGTTGTTGAGGGTGCTACAGCACCACCTAAAAAAACAGAATAAAAAACAAATGTGCGCTGGGCCTACTAATCCTGTATTAAGACCTATATAACAGTCTGTATTGAGGGAAAAACAGAAAACCTCCACCCTCACCCCCAAACTACTTCCTGCGGCTATATGGGAAAGGGAGAGGGAGAGATTCAAAGTTCACAAACATAACAGAAAAATTAAAACTAAATATTTGCTTGCCTCGTTGATGTCCATGAATATTTAATTTAACCCAGCACAAATATTTATTCTTCAAAGTTACTGGAGACAGTGTTGGTAAAGATCAACTGAGCAAGAAGCATGAGGTAGGCTTTCAGCTCCCACATTATCTATGTAGAGATCAATAACTTTATACTTGATGACTGATCTCTCACGTCAGATAGATTGATTCAATATTTTTGCAGATGACCATGTTCTCCTTATCCTCACAGCCACTGTTAGATTTTGGCCCTAAGAGGCCTGATAGTTGTCATCAGTGATATCTCATCATTGTCATCTCAGTGATATCTCATCATTGTCATCAGTGATATCTCATCATTGTCCTTGCAGAGTCTCTGCTGAGTGTGTACCTGAGTAGTCGTGGTGTCCAGGTGACAGTGGGGGGTGAGGTGGAGCTGGTGTGTCGGGTTCGAGGGCCCTCCCTCCCGGTTACTGTAACGTGGAGCCTGCAGCGTGAGGGGCAGTCTGCCCCAGACAACATCCTGACCCTGTCGTACACTGGTGACATCACGTGGAGTGGCGACCAGAGCAACTACCAGTTGAGGGCGACCACCGGGAAGAAGGAAGTGCGTTACTACCTCCGCATCATCAAAGCGAGCCACAAGGAGACTGGGCGCTACCAGTGTGTGATCTCAGCGTTCCTGCTAGGGAGACACAGGAAGCCGTGGAACTCCAACGCTCTGGGTGTGCTGGTCCAGACTCCAGGTAGGTCAGGTCAAAAGCTACAGGTCAACAGGTCAACCTGGGGTTAGAGTTAGGGTCTCAGCCTCATCACGTTTTCTTTATTTCTCTGTCTTTCTCTCTCTCCCTCTTCCAGAGAGTGTACTCACCTTGTCCTCTAGCTCCTCCCCTCTGGATAAGAGTGTCAAGACAGACATACAGATGGAATGCTCCGTAGCCAAGGCAACCTCTAACTCATCCCGCTTCGCTGTCAGCTGGTTGGCCCAGAAGAACGGGGAGGGGAACAAGACGGTCCTCAGCTCAGACCGTGATGCTGTGATAACGCTAGGGCTGGGATCAGGCACAGAACAGCGAATCAGCATGAGAAGACGTGAGGGGCGGAGCTTTGAGCTGACCATTCGACAGGCCCGTAGCTGGGACAATGGGATGTACTACTGCGTGGTGGAGGAGTGGCTACAGGATCCTCACGGCCAATGGTACAAGCTCCAGCCCTCTTCTGCAGCCATGGAACTCCGTATACTCCAGACAGGTGTGTTATCCGGTCATGGCTAGAAGGGATTTTTTTTTTTTTTGCATTTTAGCTAACCCTAACACTTTTCCTAACCTTAACCCAGTTTTCCTAACCTGCTGCTTTAATTCTCCTAACCTGCAGCGTAAGTTCTCCTAACCTGCTACGAAAAGTCAAATCGGACAAAAGCTGTATTCCATCTAGTCAAAACCGAGTTACCCTGAGAACAAGGCAAGGCAATGCTGCATTGGTAGAAGGACATGGATCTGCAATGTATATCACATCTATAGAGTATCTTGTTGTGCTGCTTTGCAGTTTCTCTGACTTTCTCTTCAATTCAATTCAATTCAAGGGGCTTTATTGGCATGGGAAACATATGTTAACATTGCCAAAGCAAGTGAAGTAGATAATATACAAAAGTGAAATAAACAATGCAAATGAACAGTAAACATTACACTCACAGAAGTTCCAAAATAATAAAGACATTACAAATGTCATATTATGTACATATACAGTGTTGTAACAATGTACAAATATCTGAACCCGCCTCTCTCTCTTTCTGTCTCTCTCTCTGTCCCAGTGACTAATCTCAGTGTTAACCAGACAGATCTGGAGATGGAGGTCAAAGAGGGGGAGGGGGCAGAGTTGACCTGTGCCTTGACCTCAGGTGATCCCGCCTCTCTCTACTCTCTCACCTGGTTCTACATGAGGCGTGGCTCCTCCTCCTCTCCCAGGGTTCCTCTAGTGATTCTGGGCCATGATGGTGTCCTGAAGTACCCTGAGGACCAGGACAACCGAGGGCTCCAGGACCAGAAGGGGAGGCTGTTATTCTCCAGGCCCTCTCATGGTACCTTTCTGCTGGGTCTGCAGAGAGCTCTTCAGGGTGACAGTGGAGTCTACCAGTGCCAAGTGGACCAGTACAAGCTCAATCATAGCAACTGGGAATTAAGCGCCACCAACCAATCAGGAAAAACCAACCTCACTGTACGACGACCAATAGGTATGATGTCATCACTTATGAGTCCATGACATCAGACTGTACAAATTCAACTGAATCAGAATGTGTTGTCTTTATTTCTCACCTTCTTCTGTTTTTTCCTTCCCCAGAAGATGTGTCTGAGGTGCTGTCTGAAAGAGGATTCGTCACTGAATCAGTTCTAGGCATCTTCATCCCTCTTGTCTGTATCCTGGCGATTCTTGTCATGGTGCTGTCAATCAAGCTGAAGCGGAAGGGCTCAGCTGGAAACAAGAAACAGGCCAACTCTCTGTGGCTGGAGCTTAACCCACAGAATCCACGCCCAGAAGACTGAGCACAGGGGAGAGGAGAAGTGAAACAGAGAGAGGATGCGTAGATGAGAGGATGAGTACATCAGTGAGGAGAAGACATGAGGAGAGAAAAGGAGAGGATGTGGGATGGGGAGGGATGATAAGAGTGGGAAGGGGGATACGTGAGAGAACAGGAAAGGAGATAGGGGGAGAGGGCAGAATGAGCATTTTTTTGAATGTTAATGTGATTGATTTTTGGATCCAAGCATGTTTTTCACTTGTTTACACAATAGGATTTACAGTTGCACACATTTTCTAGAACTTGAAATGTACATTGGCACTGCTTTAACTTTGAGACAACTTTTTTCAAATGTAGTTTTACATCAGTATTCTCTGATGACTTAAAGCTCTAGACTCGCTGACTAGCAGCGCTGAAACCTTGGATCATGTCTGATCATTGTTTTTATGAATGAGTTTTTCACAAATATTATATTTATGAATTGTTGAAAGATTTTCTGCCATGTTCTGTACTCATTTGTAACATTTTGCCTCAAGAATGAATCAGTTTTATTTCTTAACTTGTTTGAGTTGGGACTGCTTACGAGACTTTTGAAACACTTCTGAAAGAACTCTGAGAAAGACTTTATGATATCACAAACATTTTATATGAAGAGATGAATAAAGCGCTGTTCTCAGACATGTTTCATTTGTAAAGTTGCTGGTGTATTATCTGGTTTGTAATGAATAGAGTATTATCACATGATTGATCTTCTTGGCTTTCTAACTCTGTCAGCATGGGACTGTGTGGAAAACTACCTCTCTGTCTCGTGTGGATGTGAATGTGGTGGGTTATGTCACCTCTCTCCTTGTCATATGTGCAACATATTGACTGCTGGTTAAACAGGAAGTAATTGTGTCTCTACCCTGTAAAGAGGAAGCATCTGTGGTCCTGCTGAGTTCTGCTGAGCTCTGAAAGGCCCAGTCATCTCTGGTCTTGCGGTCTGAATGTCATCTATGTAGGTCAGAGCAATCACACTATGAAGAGAACGGAAACATCCACACACGCACAGTAGTGTATTACCAAGTATACATTATCGCAAGCTTTTCATCAGTGAATGTTCCATCTCTGCTGTGCCTTGGCCATTGGGAAGTGGGCTGTGCATGTATGCGAGACATGACACAAGTTGTGGTTATGGCTGCCCAGTTAATTTGATTTGATTTGACTGGTTCTCAGTGAAACAGCTCACTCTAGTGGAAACTGTGTGCAGTGGCACAGAGAGTTGCTTTACTGTAATCAGTCTTTATATTCATTTATAATAGTTTGTAATATTCTACTATTATGATTTATATGTGAATAAACCAATCACTTTATAATATAAATTATATTAGGAATATGGAGCTAAGAGCATCTTAAAAATATTTTGCACTAAACCTGAGAGATGTCTACACATTGCTCGTGATATTGCATGTACCACCCCGAGAGGGATGCTGTGTGTGTGTCTATGTGTTTCAGAGAGTGCTGAGTCTTCTAGCAGATGTTGCTCCTGCACAGTGGAATGCCGGCGGTATAGAACATTGCCTACAGAGGAAGAGTGTCAGCATGGGACTGCTCTCTCTCCTTTCTACCTTCATCTCGCTCTCTTTCTCCTCTCTGCATTCAGCCTATCAATGTTTAACACAGCCCATCTGTGGGGGAGTTTGGGAGAGAATAGACTCCATCACTTACTGCTCTCGCACCTTTGAGCAAAAGGACTCGGACAACAGGCTCCTACATTACAAGAGATGTTCCTGGCAAATCAACTGAGGGTGTACCAGCTGTGGACAGTCTGTAAAAAAAAACGGGGTCACAGTGTAAGGGAAAACAGTACGGTTTACAGCCTATAAAAATATGTGACAATGTAGAGTAGAAATGTATGATAAGAAGCTGTGAATAGATTGTCAAGTGTTGAGAGGTGAGAATTTACATTATAAACTGGGTGGTTCGAGCCCTGAATGCTGATTGGCTGACAGCTGTAAATCAAACCGTGTACCAGGGGTATGACAAAACGTATTTTTACTGCTGTAATTACATTGGTAACCAGTTCATAATAGCAATAAGGCACTTCAGGGGTTTGTGATATATGGCCAATATTCCACGGCTAAGGGCTGTGTCCAGGCACTCCACACTGTGTCGTGCGTAAGAAAAGCCCTTAGCCGTGGTATATTGGCCATATACCACACCTCCCCAGGCCTTATTGCTTAAATTGAACACACAATCTTCAACCTACAGATACATGTTCTGGCTCTACAGTAGGTGTGTGTGTCTGGATCTTGTTAAATCCCCCCCATCGGTCCACAGCGCAGTAGAATACCAAGGGGAGATTCTTCAAAAGAAAAACACTCTTAACTCTCCCTTTCAACACTTCTGCCCACTCACGTTGCTATGGCAGCGCTGACAGTGCAAACAATGCACAAACCGTTTTTCAGAGTTCGTTGTGTCATTGTGTGTGTGTGCGTGTGCGTGTTCATCCAGAATCCTCTGCTCCCTCTTCACTCACTGAGTGTCAGGGCTGATCAAACTCTATTCATTTGTTCCTGTGTGGAAGATAGAGGAGATGAATCAGTATATCAGGAGCAAATTGGTTGTATTTATTAAACAGTGCAGATGAAAATTGGATCCAGTTGTATTTACATAATATACAAATGTAGAAAAAATATGAAGAAATTATTAGCTTGCAAAAAGAATACACTTGGTTGACATAAAAGCACACCAGGCCAAAGCAATACTAGACTCTATCAATAGAGGAAACAGACAAAACACCTCAAATTAATCGACAATGCATTTACATGCAACAGAAATGATTCATCCAAAAATAGATTAAAAAACTATTATTGTTAAACTTGACTGTATAAAGTTATAGTGTTAACCAGCTAGCTAGAGGGGACAAGTCAGCTGGTCCTGCTGTTGGACGTACCACGTGCTGACGTATCACCACTATAAAAATCCTGCATTTGGGAAGGAAATATAGAGCATTTGAGCATCAATCTCTCATTTTGGGATGCACACAAACACACACACACTTTCAAGCAACACCAACTAGTAGTAGTTTGAGTAGCGTGCAGCATTAAATGTAGGAGTTAGGTTTGAGCGACTGTTATTGATCTATAGCCTGTTTATGTTCGGTGATTCCCTCCCTCTCTCCGTCTCTCGCTCAGCTTCTCTCTCTCATTACTTCTTCTCCATCTCCCTCTTTAACTTTCTGGAATCCATCTATCTAACACACAGACTACACTCAGGACTGTGCAGTCTGTCAGTCTCTCTCTCTCTCTCTCTCAGTCCTGACGTTGATCCCCGAGACACTGCCTGCTGCTAGAGGAAGCTGAAAAGCCCAAAACAAAAACATACTAAATGGTGCAATAGGAAGTAATAGTCTGTACTCTTCACTGACAAGGGAGCTCTAAGGAACTCTGTCCATCAATGGGGCTAAATAGGATATTTTATTGGGGCAAGACTTGCCTAGTTAAGTAAAGATTACATTTTTTGTTTGTTTAAAACAAGTTGAATGTAGCGAATGGCTATTGTATTAAATACTGAAGTCAGCTGATACTGACTCATTAACATACACTTGTCAGAGTAAATTATAGAAAATGTATAGTATTTCCTGTCTTGTGACAACCCACTGTTTGTGAAAAGACAGGAAACATTCAGTTCCTCACCTTTGCTGTTGCATCACTGCCTGAAGGCTAGCTTGTGTGCCTGCTATCCTTCCTGCCATCCTGCCTGCTATCCTGCATGACTGCCATCCTGCCTGCCTGCCATCTTGCCTGCCTGCCATCCTGCCCACCTACAGTCCCGCCTGCCTGCTATCCTGCCTGCCTGCCATCCTGCCTGCCTGCCATCCTGCCTACCTTCCATCCTGCCATCCTGCCTGCCTACCATCCTTCCTGCCTGCCATCCTGCCATCCTGCCTGCCTGCCATCCTGCCTACCTTCCATCCTGCCATCCTGCCTGCCTACCATCCTTCCTGCCTGCCATCCTGCCTGCCTACCATCCTGCCTGCCTACCATCCTGCCATCCTGCCTGCCTGCCATACTGCCATCCTGCCTGCCTACCATCCTTCCTGCCTGCCATCCTGCCTGCCTGCCATCCTGCCTACCTTCCATCCTGCCATCCTGCCTGCCTACCATCCTTCCTGCATGCCATCCTGCCTGCCTACCATCCTGCCTGCCTACCATCCTGCCATCCTGCCTGCCTGCCATCCTGCCATCCTGCCTGCCTACCATCCTGCCTGCCTACCATCCTGCCTGACTGCATCTGTATGAGCTGGGTTTTTGTTGTTGCCACTTCTGTAATAATTTTTGAAAGACCACTGAGAGAGAAACACAAATATGGATTTTAATGAAAAATTCAAAATTCCATCTGACTTCATAAAGCCCTGTACTGCTGCATGCGTGGGAATAGAATTAGACGTGTGATCTTTATTGTAAATGCGGTGTGTAATTTAGTTTGTGCCAGGAGTTGCATGAATAAAACAACAAATCTCAAACCAGATTAACTTGATAAGCTGCACTCTCTCTTTTCACAAACACAAGGAACATGCATGTGAAACCTCACCCATTCCTACTTCTCTCTAGTCATGCAGTCTCTTCTGCTTTATCCTTTTCTAGGATCCTCCTTTTGTCCAGTCATTGGACAGGTGCCATGTTTTGGTGTTTTCATTTACTCATACTGTATGCCTGTAAGTAATGTTAGCCTCCTTTGCAGTACAGTGTCCACATTTCTAATGGTTTTCTTTTTGTGTTTTCTATTCTTTTCTCCACCGGCCACTTTGCTAAACAAGTAAGTCTGTAGCTGTCTCCGTTCTGTATACACACGACACAGAATCTACATTTTAAGGACAAACACCGTCTGGTCTCACAGGTTTAAAAGCATAAACAACATGCTGTTGATGCTTGTATGTGACTGCTAGAGAGCATTCTGGGAACACACGCGCACACACACACACACACACACACACACGCACGCACGCACGCACACACACACACACACACACACACACACACACACACACACACACACACACACACACACACACACACACACACACACACACACACACACACACACACACACACACACACTAGCATAACTGTTATCATTCCCTGCAGAATTATTCAGTGTCTCTTTAATCAATTATTGGGCGTCCCTATCAAACAAATACCAGTGACAGCAACATAGAACCAGTACATATCTTCATTTGAGCCAGTTTACAACTGCATGAAAATAATCCTGCAGCAATGGGAAATGTGAATTATTATGTGGATTATAATGAATGGACATTATTGTAGAGGAAAATCAAGTCTGAAATTTCCAAATGGAAATTACAAACTTCAGAAACCTTTTTATACCTCACATATAATTCATTGCAGGAAAGTTCTCCTGCAACAGGATGATCAAATTAAGATCCTACATCTTTATGAATAACTGACGAGGCAACATACGCTACTAATGCACTGGGACTAAGACGTGTCTCTCATTGGCTCAGAGACGCGCATGCCGGGGAACAGATGATAACTCGCTGTGGACCGGGGTGACACAAACATCACCAAGGCAACACAACTCTGCAACCAGCTCTGACTTTTGGCAGTTGGACTGCTGGACTTTCTGTTTGGCAGAACTATGTGGTGATTCCAGACTGAATTCTAGTTTGATGGCAATGAGAGAGCAGCAGTTAAGCTGGTTCTGTTTGTTTGCATGATGTTTGGCGTATCCGATGTTGGCTTTGACAAGGTTTCCATCTGCCTCAGCTCCGGGATCAGAGGAAGGGAAAATGTCATCCGGACCCAAAAACATTAGCTCAGTCAGTTTTATCTCCCAACACAAGTGCCAATACAGACCAACCCGTATCAGAGAATTAGATCAGTCACTCTCAGCGACGGCAGACCCTAATCTATCAACACATCATCCAACACCTCTTACAGACTAAACTCACATCTGACAGTCCATCAGTTTGGCCCTAAATGGTTTTTCTCTCGTGAGAGAAGAGGGGGACAAACAGAGAGGAGAAAAATGTCACAGTCAATGTGTCATTACCCACACTGCACCCTGTTGGTGCTCTTCATCATTTGTGAGAGAGGGGAAGAGGAGAGGAGAGGAGAGGAGAGGAGAGGAGAGGAGAGGAGAGGAGAGGAGAGGAGAGGAGAGGAGAGGAGAGGAGAGGAGAGGAGAGGAGAGGAGAGGAGAGGAGAGGAGAGGAGAGGAGAGGAGAGGAAATGACAGTGGTGCCTAATGTCTATAGTGCATTCTTTTCTTACTGCGGATGGGTAAAAACAGCAAGCCACTTCTCACAATGTCTGTCTGTCTTTCTACATGTTTGTGTACAGCTTGTCTGTGTGTATCTGTGTGCTTTTATCTGTGCTCCTCCTCATATTCATCTCTATCTGTCTGTGCCGACTCCTGCCACCTCTCTACAGTATCTGCATGTTAGTATGCTTGTTTTTCCCTGACTGTTGTCTATTCTCTGTGTACAGCTTTATCTCCATGTCGACCTTCTCTTCAATGTGTATGTCTCTGTGTGTCTCTTTCTTTTACATGTCAGTTTGTATGTCCACTTTCTCCCGCCACTCTCTATTCATGTGAGGAAAAGTAAGCATCTCTGTAAAACATGTTTCGCCACATAAGCTCCTGACTTTGTGAGTCAGCACCATCACATGTCAGCCCTTCCAGAGGAAATGTGACACTTATTTTCCTCCTGTATCCACGAGCCCTCAGAATTACCATAGTAGCTGATGATGGACAGTGATGAGTGAAATGTGCAATGAACTTTTCTTCTTCAGATTTTCGATGCCAGCTGCTGTGGCTCACTGTGCTTGACTGCTGCGACCTGAAGTCACCTCCCGCAGTAAACGAATACAACTACAAGCCAAGAAACAAATGAAATTAGATCCAACCATCACACAAAGAGAGAGGCTGTCATTTCCTCCCACTTTGCCTCCACACATGTACCTGGCTGTGAGACACAGTCATGAGGACCTCTCACTTCGACACTATCTCAGCCTGCCTCTCCAAGCAGCACATGATGTTCTCTGTGTGTGTCTCGGCCTTCTTGTGGCTGGGCTGTCAGCGGCCTTGGTTCAACACTAGTAACGTGTGAGTTTTGGCAGCTGCCCGAGGTAGAGAGCTGATGTCTTCATTAGCATAGTTTAGCTGCTGTCATCCCTCCTCTCTGTCACCATGCAGCTCAGCCAGACAGACGCGCCACCACACTCATCAACTCCCATCATCCTTGCAGTGTAAGTGTGTGTGTGTGTGTGAGAGACACGCTCGCTAAACCCCGTCTCACTAACACATGTTTCTAATTAGCTGACAAACACTGGATCTCTCACTACCCCAGTCCCTGATATTATGCTCACACACACACACACACACACACACACACACACACACACACACACACACACACACACACACACACACACACACACACACACACATCACTCACACACATCACTCACACACACACAGTTCCACATACATATTCTGTAGACTACACACATTGTCATTATTTGTCTCTCACACACTAAGTCAGACATATAGAGTACATACACACATATTATATGTCTAGATACGTTCCCATACTATCTGTCAGGAATACATTTCAATGGTTGGTTTCTATTTGGGTTTTTTTTTTAATAATTTTTTTTAAAAATAATAATGCAAGGCAAAGGTCGAGAGCTATGAGTCCTCCGAAACACAACCCAGCCAAGCCGCACTGCTTCTTGACACAATGCCCATCCAACCCGGAAGCCAGCCGCACCAATGTGTCAGAGGAAACACCGTACACCCGGTGACCTGGTCAGCGTGCACTGCAACCGGCCCGCCATAGGAGTCGCTAGTGCGCAATGAGACAAGGACATCCCTGCCGGCCAAACTCTCCCTAACCCGGACGACGCTGGGCCAATTGTGCGCCGCCCCATGGGCCTCCCGTGCGACAGAGCCTGGATTCGAACCCAGAATCTCTGATGGAGTACTGAAAGTACTGTGATGCAGTGCCTTAGACCACTGCGCCACCCGGGAGGCCTAGTTTCACAATTACTAAATATACACATTTTGTGAAGCGTGGTTGCCGTGCTGCCATAGCAACTTCTTCCTTGCAGATGCAGCTATTTAAAAAAAATACATATTAGCGCTGTCTCACTAACAGTTAGGACTATTCTGTCTCTAATATAATCTCAATTACAGTATAGTCTTCAGTGGGACTGTGTCATCATCTAAACATAAATATCATATCAGTTTATTTATTAAGAGCTCAGTACAGTACGTGTCAAGACATGGAGAGGAGAGAATACATGTTGACAGACCTGCCATCTTCTGTTACTCTCTGTCCCCTGCCTCTATTTCTCTCTCTCGCTCTCTCGCTCTCTCACTCTCTGGGTGTGTGTGGGCTCTGCAGTTCTTGTGTCTGCCATGGCTGGCAGCTGGTTGACATTCAGGCAGGCAGGCCTGTAACCCGGCATCGCTGTCTCACAGTGTGACACAGCAGGGCCAAGGAGTCGTGCGGACAGAGGCACAGTGGGCAAGTCTGCTCCAGTCTGCTCCATGTTCCAAGGACTCTCATCTCTTTCATGTAGTGAGCAGCAGCAACTCTGTGGTGGCTTGGATCTTCAAACAGGCGCTAGTACAAACAGGCCAGTGCAAGAAACAAAGGGACAGCATGTTGTGAAACAAGTGTTTTGTGTCATTCACTGTCCCCCTGAATCTAAAGTGTGCGTGTGTATGTGTATGTGTATGTGTATGTGTATGTGTATGTGTATGTGTGTGTGTGTGTGTGTGTGTGTGTGTGTGTGTGTGTGTGTGTGTGTGTGTGCGTGCGTGCGTGCGTGCGTGCGTGCGTGCTTGCGTGCGTGCGTGCGTGCGTGCGTGCGTGCGTGTGTGTGTGTGTGTGTATCGCTATCTCTATAGTGCAGCAGTGATTCCACCCACAATCAGAGGACTTCAGCGGCTGCTACCCTAAAAGGTACCATATATTGATAGGAAGGTACTGTATATTTACCTGACACGCCCTGTGTTCACCTCCTACAGTACTCCATCACTGTGTTTACCCCCTACAGTACTCCATCACTGTGTTTACCCCCTACAGTACTCCATCACTGTGTTTACCCCCTACAGTACTCCATCACTGTGTTTACCCCCTACAGTACTCCATCACTGTGTTTACCCCCTACAGTACTCCATCACTGTGTTTACCCCCTACAGTGCTCATCACTGTGTCCACCCCCTACAGTACTCCATCACTGTGTTCACCCCCTACAGTACTCCATCACTGTGTTTACCCCCTACAGTACTCCATCACTGTGTTTACCCCCTACAATACTCCATCACTGTTACCCCCTACAGTACTCCATCACTGTGTTCACCCCTTACAGTACTCCATCACTGTGTTTACCCCCTACAGTGCTCATCACTGTGTTTACCCCCTACAGTACTCAATCACTGTGTTTACCCCCTACAGTGCTCATCACTGTGTTCACCCCCTACAGTACTCCATCACTGTGTTCACCCCCTACAGTACTCCATCACTGTGTTTACCCCCTACAGTACTCCATCGCTGTGTTTACCCCCTACAGTGCTCATCACTGTGTTCACCCCCTACAGTACTCAATCACTGTGTTTACCCCCTACAGTGCTCATCACTGTGTTTACCCCCTACAGTACTCCATCACTGTGTTTACCCCCTACAGTACTCCATCACTGTGTTTACCCCCTACAGTACTCCATCGCTGTGTTTACCCCCTACAGTACTCCATCACTGTGTTTACCTCCTACAGTACTCCATCACTGTGTTTACCCCCTACAGTACTCCATCGCTGTGTTACCCCCTACAGTACTCCATCACTGTGTTTACCCCCTACAGTACTCTATCACTGTGTTACCCCCTACACTACTCATCACTGTGTTTACCCCCTACACTACTCATCACTGTGTTTGCCCCTTACAGTACTCATCACTGTGTTTACCCCCTACAGTACTCATCACTCTGTTTACCCCCTACAGTACTCTATCACTGTGTTTACCCCCATCAGTACTCATCACTGTGTTTACCCCCTACAGTACTCCATCACTGTGTTTACCCCCTACAGTACTCATCACTGTGTTTACCCCCTACAGTACTCCATCACTGTGTTTACCCCCTACAGTACTCCATCACTGTGTTTACCCCCTACAGTACTCCATCACTGTGTTTACCCCCTACAGTACTCCATCACTGTGTTTACCCCCTACAGTGCTCAATCACTGTGTTTACCCCCTACAGTACTCAATCACTGTGTTTACCCCCTACAGTGCTCATCACTGTGTTCACCCCCTACAGTACTCAATTACTGTGTTTACCCCCTACAGTGCTCATCACTGTGTTCACCCCCTACAGTACTCCATCACTGTGTTCACCCCCTACAGTACTCCATCACTGTGTTTACCCCCTACAGTACTCCATCGCTGTGTTTACCCCCTACAGGACTCATCACTGTGTTCAACCCCTACAGTACTCCATCACTGTGTTTACCCCCTACAGTACTCCATCACTGTGTTTACCCCCTACAGTACTCCATCACTGTGTTTACCCCCTACAGTACTCCATCGCTGTGTTTACCCCCTACAGTACTCCATCACTGTGTTTACCTCCTACAGTACTCCATCACTGTGTTTACCCCCTACAGTACTCCATCGCTGTGTTACCCCCTACAGTACTCCATCACTGTGTTTACCCCCTACAGTACTCTATCACTGTGTTACCCCCTACACTACTCATCACTGTGTTTACCCCCTACACTACTCATCACTGTGTTTGCCCCCTACAGTACTCATAATTGTGTTTACCCCCTACAGTACTCTATCACTGTGTTTACCCCCTACAGTACTCATCACTGTGTTTACCCCCTACAGTACTCATCACTCTGTTTACCCCCTACAGTACTCTATCACTGTGTTTACCCCCATCAGTACTCATCACTGTGTTTACCCCCTACAGTACTCCATCACTGTGTTTACCCCCTACAGTACTCCATCACTGTGTTTACCCCCTACAGTGCACCATCACTCTGTTTACCCCCTACAGTACTCCATCACTCTGTTTACCCCCTACAGTACTCCATCACTGTGTTTACCCCCTACAGTACTCCATCACTGTGTTTACCCCCTACAGTACTCTATCACTGTGTTACCCCCTACAGTACTCCATCACTATGTTTACCCCCTACAGTACTCCATCACTGTGTTTACCCCCTACAGTACTCATCACTGTGTTTGCCCCCTACAGTACTCTATCACTGTGTTTACCCCCATCAGTACTCATCACTGTGTTTACCCCCTACAGTACTCCATCACTGTGTTTACCCCCTACAGTACTCATCACTGTGTTTACCCCCTACAGTACTCCATCACTGTGTTTACCCCCTACAGTACTCCATCACTGTGTTTACCCCCTACAGTACTCCATCACTGTGTTTACCCCCTACAGTACTCCATCACTGTGTTTACCCCCTACAGTACTCCATCACTGTGTTTACCCCCTACAGTGCTCATCACTGTGTTACCCCCTACAGTACTCCATCACTGTGTTACCCCCTACAGTACTCCATCACAGTGTTCACCCCCTACAGTACTCCATCTCTGTGTTTACCCCCTACAATACTCCATCACTGTTACCCCCTACAGTACTCCATCACTGTGTTCACCCCCTACAGTACTCCATCACTGTGTTTACCCCCTACAGTGCTCATCACTGTGTTCACCCCCTACAGTACTCAATCACTGTGTTTACCCCCTACAGTACTCAATCACTGTGTTTACCCCCTACAGTGCTCATCACTGTGTTTACCCCCTACAGGACTCATCACTGTGTTCAACCCCTACAGTACTCCATCACTGTGTTTACCCCCTACAGTACTCCATCACTGTGTTTACCCCCTACAGTACTCCATCACTGTGTTTACCCCCTACAGTACTCCATCGCTGTGTTTACCCCCTACAGTACTCCATCACTGTGTTTACCTCCTACAGTACTCCATCACTGTGTTTACCCCCTACAGTACTCCATCGCTGTGTTACCCCCTACAGTACTCCATCACTGTGTTTACCCCCTACAGTACTCTATCACTGTGTTACCCCCTACACTACTCATCACTGTGTTTACCCCCTACACTACTCATCACTGTGTTTGCCCCCTACATTGTGTTTACCCCCTACAGTACTCCATCACTGTGTTTACCCCCTACAGTACTCATCACTGTGTTTACCCCCTACAGTACTCTATCACTGTGTTTACCCCCATCAGTACTCATCACTGTGTTTACCCCCTACAGTACTCCATCACTGTGTTTACCCCCTACAGTACTCCATCACTGTGTTTACCCCCTACAGTGCACCATCACTCTGTTTACCCCCTACAGTACTCCATCACTCTGTTTACCCCCTACAGTACTCCATCACTGTGTTTACCCCCTACAGTACTCCATCACTGTGTTTACCCCCTACAGTACTCTATCACTGTGTTACCCCCTACAGTACTCCATCACTATGTTTACCCCCTACAGTACTCCATCACTGTGTTTACCCCCTACAGTACTCATCACTGTGTTTGCCCCCTACAGTACTCTATCACTGTGTTTACCCCCATCAGTACTCATCACTGTGTTTACCCCCTACAGTACTCCATCACTGTGTTTACCCCCTACAGTACTCATCACTGTGTTTACCCCCTACAGTACTCCATCACTGTGTTTACCCCCTACAGTACTCCATCACTGTGTTTACCCCCTACAGTACTCCATCACTGTGTTTACCCCCTACAGTACTCCATCACTGTGTTTACCCCCTACAGTACTCCATCACTGTGTTTACCCCCTACAGTGCTCATCACTGTGTTACCCCCTACAGTACTCCATCACTGTGTTACCCCCTACAGTACTCCATCACAGTGTTCACCCCCTACAGTACTCCATCTCTGTGTTTACCCCCTACAATACTCCATCACTGTTACCCCCTACAGTACTCCATCACTGTGTTCACCCCCTACAGTACTCCATCACTGTGTTTACCCCCTACAGTGCTCATCACTGTGTTCACCCCCTACAGTACTCAATCACTGTGTTTACCCCCTACAGTACTCAATCACTGTGTTTACCCCCTACAGTGCTCATCACTGTGTTCACCCCCTACAGTACTCAATCACTGTGTTTACCCCCTACAGTGCTCATCACTGTGTTCACCCCCTACAGTACTCCATCACTGTGTTCACCCCCTACAGTACTCCATCACTGTGTTTACCCCCTACAGTACTCCATCGCTGTGTTTACCCCCTACAGGACTCATCACTGTGTTCAACCCCTACAGTACTCCATCACTGTGTTTACCCCCTACAGTACTCCATCACTATGTTTACCCCCTACAGTACTCCATCGCTGTGTTTACCCACTACAGTACTCCATCACTGTGTTTACCTCCTACAGTACTCCATCACTGTGTTTACCCCCTACAGTACTCCATCGCTGTGTTACCCTCTATAGTACTCCGTCACTGTGTTTACCCCCTACAGTACTCTATCACTGTGTTACCCCCTACACTACTCATCACTGTGTTTACCCCCTACACTACTCATCACTGTGTTTGCCCCCTACAGTACTCATAATTGTGTTTACCCCCTACAGTACTCTATCACTGTGTTTACCCCCTACAGTACTCATCACTGTGTTTACCCCCTACAGTACTCATCACTGTGTTTACCCCCTACAGTACTCTATCACTGTGTTTACCCCCATCAGTACTCATCACTGTGTTTACCCCCATCAGTACTCATCACTGTGTTTACCCCCTACAGTACTCCATCACTGTGTTTACCCCCTACAGTACTCCATCACTCTGTTTACCCCCTACAGTACTCCATCACTGTGTTTACCCCCTACAGTACTCCATCACTGTGTTTACCCCCTACAGTACTCTATCACTGTGTTACCCCCTACAGTACTCCATCACTATGTTTACCCCCTACAGTACTCCATCACTGTGTTTACCCCCTACAGTACTTATCACTCTGTTTACCCCCTACAGTACTCCATCACTGTGTTTACCCCATACACTACTCATCACTGTGTTTACCCCCTACAGTACTCCATCACTGTGTTACCCCTACAGTACTCCATCACTGTGTTCACCCCCTACAGTACTCCATCACTGTGTTCACCCCCTACAGTACTCCATCTCTGTGTTTACCCCCTACAGTACTCCATCACTGTGTTACCCCCTACAGTACTCCATCACTGTGTTCACCCCCTACAGTACTCCATCACTGTGTTTACCCCCTACAGTACTCCATCACTGTGTTTACCCCCTACAGTACTCTATCACTGTTACCCCCTACAGTACTCCATCACTGTGTTGACCCCCTACAGTACTCCATCACTGTGTTTACCCCCTACAGTACTCCATCACTGTGTTTACCCCCTACAGTACTCCATCACTGTGTTTACCCCCTACAGTGCTCCATCGCTGTGTTTACCCCCTACAGTACTCCATCACTGTGTTTACCCCCTACAGTACTCCATCACTGTGTTTACCCCCTACAGTACTCTATCACTGTTAAACCCCTACAGTACTCCATCACTGTGTTGACCCCCTACAGTACTCCATCACTGTGTTACCCCCTATAGTACTCATCACTGTGTTTACCCCCTACAGTACTCATCACTGTGTTTACCCCCTACATTTCTCCATCACTGTGTTTACCCCCTACAGTACTCCATCACTGTGTTTACCCCCTACAGTACTCATCACTGTGTTTACCCCCTACAGTACTCTATCACTGTTACCCCCTACAGTACTCCATCACTGTGTTTACCCCCTACAGTACTCATCACTGTGTTTACCCCTTACAGTACTCCATCACTGTGTTTACCCCCTACAGTACTCATCACTGTGTTACCCCCTACAGTACTCATCACTGTGTTACCCCCTACAGTACTCCATCACTGTGTTTACCCCCTACAGTACTCTATCACTGTGTTCACCCCCTACAGTACTCCATCACTGTGTTTACCCCCTACAGTACTCCATCACTGTGTTTACCCCCTACAGTACTCCATCACTGTGTTTACCCCCTACAGTGCTCATCACTGTGTTTACCCCCTACAGTACTCCATCACTGTGTTACCCCCCACAGTACTCCATCACTGTGTTCACCCCCTACAGTACTCCATCACTGTGTTCACCCCCTACAGTACTCCATCTCTGTGTTTACCCCCTACAGTACTCCATCACTGTGTTCACCCCCTACAGTACTCCATCACTGTGTTCACCCCCTACAGTACTCCATCACTGTGTTTACCCCCTACAGTGCTCATCACTGTGTTTACCCCCTACAGTACTCCATCGCTGTGTTTACCCCCTACAGTACTCCATCACTGTGTTTACCCCCTACAGTACTCATCACTGTGTTTACCCCCTACAGTACTCATCACTCTGTTTACCCCCTACAGTACTCTATCACTGTGTTTACCCCCATCAGTACTCATCACTGTGTTTACCCCCTACAGTACTCCATCACTGTGTTTACCCCCTACAGTACTCCATCACTGTGTTTACCCCCTACAGTGCACCATCACTCTGTTTACCCCCTACAGTACTCCATCACTCTGTTTACCCCCTACAGTACTCCATCACTGTGTTTACCCCCTACAGTACTCCATCACTGTGTTTACCCCCTACAGTACTCTATCACTGTGTTACCCCCTACAGTACTCCATCACTATGTTTACCCCCTACAGTACTCCATCACTGTGTTTACCCCCTACAGTACTCATCACTGTGTTTGCCCCCTACAGTACTCTATCACTGTGTTTACCCCCATCAGTACTCATCACTGTGTTTACCCCCTACAGTACTCCATCACTGTGTTTACCCCCTACAGTACTCATCACTGTGTTTACCCCCTACAGTACTCCATCACTGTGTTTACCCCCTACAGTACTCCATCACTGTGTTTACCCCCTACAGTACTCCATCACTGTGTTTACCCCCTACAGTACTCCATCACTGTGTTTACCCCCTACAGTACTCCATCACTGTGTTTACCCCCTACAGTGCTCATCACTGTGTTACCCCCTACAGTACTCCATCACTGTGTTACCCCCTACAGTACTCCATCACAGTGTTCACCCCCTACAGTACTCCATCTCTGTGTTTACCCCCTACAATACTCCATCACTGTTACCCCCTACAGTACTCCATCGCTGTGTTTACCCCCTACAGTACTCCATCACTGTGTTTACCTCCTACAGTACTCCATCACTGTGTTTACCCCCTACAGTGCTCATCACTGTGTTTACCCCCTACAGGACTCATCACTGTGTTCAACCCCTACAGTACTCCATCACTGTGTTTACCCCCTACAGTACTCCATCACTATGTTTACCCCCTACAGTACTCCATCGCTGTGTTTACCCACTACAGTACTCCATCACTGTGTTTACCTCCTACAGTACTCCATCACTGTGTTTACCCCCTACAGTACTCCATCGCTGTGTTACCCCCTACAGTACTCCATCACTGTGTTTACCCCCTACAGTACTCTATCACTGTGTTACCCCCTACACTACTCATCACTGTGTTTACCCCCTACACTACTCATCACTGTGTTTGCCCCCTACAGTACTCATAATTGTGTTTACCCCCTACAGTACTCTATCACTGTGTTTACCCCCTACAGTACTCATCACTGTGTTTACCCCCTACAGTACTCATCACTGTGTTTACCCCCTACAGTACTCTATCACTGTGTTTACCCCCATCAGTACTCATCACTGTGTTTACCCCCATCAGTACTCATCACTGTGTTTACCCCCTACAGTACTCCATCACTGTGTTTACCCCCTACAGTACTCCATCACTCTGTTTACCCCCTACAGTACTCCATCACTGTGTTTACCCCCTACAGTACTCCATCACTGTGTTTACCCCCTACAGTACTCTATCACTGTGTTACCCCCTACAGTACTCCATCACTATGTTTACCCCCTACAGTACTCCATCACTGTGTTTACCCCCTACAGTACTTATCACTCTGTTTACCCCCTACAGTACTCCATCACTGTGTTTACCCCATACACTACTCATCACTGTGTTTACCCCCTACAGTACTCCATCACTGTGTTACCCCTACAGTACTCCATCACTGTGTTCACCCCCTACAGTACTCCATCACTGTGTTCACCCCCTACAGTACTCCATCTCTGTGTTTACCCCCTACAGTACTCCATCACTGTGTTACCCCCTACAGTACTCCATCACTGTGTTCACCCCCTACAGTACTCCATCACTGTGTTTACCCCCTACAGTACTCCATCACTGTGTTTACCCCCTACAGTACTCTATCACTGTTACCCCCTACAGTACTCCATCACTGTGTTGACCCCCTACAGTACTCCATCACTGTGTTTACCCCCTACAGTACTCCATCACTGTGTTTACCCCCTACAGTACTCCATCACTGTGTTTACCCCCTACAGTGCTCCATCGCTGTGTTTACCCCCTACAGTACTCCATCACTGTGTTTACCCCCTACAGTACTCCATCACTGTGTTTACCCCCTACAGTACTCTATCACTGTTAAACCCCTACAGTACTCCATCACTGTGTTGACCCCCTACAGTACTCCATCACTGTGTTACCCCCTATAGTACTCATCACTGTGTTTACCCCCTACAGTACTCATCACTGTGTTTACCCCCTACATTTCTCCATCACTGTGTTTACCCCCTACAGTACTCCATCACTGTGTTTACCCCCTACAGTACTCATCACTGTGTTTACCCCCTACAGTACTCTATCACTGTTACCCCCTACAGTACTCCATCACTGTGTTTACCCCCTACAGTACTCATCACTGTGTTTACCCCTTACAGTACTCCATCACTGTGTTTACCCCCTACAGTACTCATCACTGTGTTACCCCCTACAGTACTCATCACTGTGTTACCCCCTACAGTACTCCATCACTGTGTTTACCCCCTACAGTACTCTATCACTGTGTTCACCCCCTACAGTACTCCATCACTGTGTTTACCCCCTACAGTACTCCATCACTGTGTTTACCCCCTACAGTACTCCATCACTGTGTTTACCCCCTACAGTGCTCATCACTGTGTTTACCCCCTACAGTACTCCATCACTGTGTTTACCCCCTACAGTACTCCATCACTGTGTTTACCCCCTACAGTACTCCATCACTGTGTTCACCCCCTACAGTACTCCATCTCTGTGTTTACCCCCTACAGTACTCCATCACTGTGTTCACCCCCTACAGTACTCCATCACTGTGTTCACCCCCTACAGTACTCCATCACTGTGTTTACCCCCTACAGTGCTCATCACTGTGTTTACCCCCTACAGTACTCCATCGCTGTGTTTACCCCCTACAATACTCCATCGCTGTGTTTACCCCCTACAGTACTCCATCACTGTGTTTACCCCCTACAGTACTCCATCACTGTGTTACCCCCTACAGTACTCCATCACTGTGTTACCCCCTACAGTACTCTATCACTGTTACCCCCTACAGTACTCCATCACTGTGTTTACCCCCTACAGTACTCCATCACTGTGTTTACCCCCTACAGTACTCCATCACTGTGTTACCCCCTACAGTACTCCATCACTGTGTTACCCCCTACAGTTCTCCATCACTGTGTTTACCCCCTACAGTACTCCATCACTGTGTTTACCCCCTACAGTACTCATCACTGTGTTACCCCCTATAGTACTCATCACTGTGTTTACCCCCTACAGTACTCTATCACTGTTACCCCCTACAGTACTCCATCACTGTGTTTACCCCCTACAGTACTCCATCACTGTGTTTACCCCCTACAGTACTCATCACTGTGTTACCCCCTACAGTACTCATCACTGTGTTTACCCCCTACAGTACTCTATCACTGTTACCCCCTACAGTACTCCATCACTGTGTTACCCCCTACAGTACTCATCACTCTGTTTACCCCCTACAGTACTCATCACTGTGTTTACCCCCTACAGTACTCATCACTGTGTTTACCCCCTACAGTACTCCATCACTGTGTTTACCCCCTACAGTACTCATCACTGTGTTACCCCCTACAGTACTCATCACTGTGTTTACCCCCTACAGTACTCATCACTGTGTTACCCCCTACAGTACTCCATCACTGTGTTTACCCCCTACAGTACTCATCACTGTGTTTACCCCCTACAGTACTCATCACTGTGTTACCCCCTACAGTACTCATCACTGTGTTACCCCCTACAGTACTCATCACTGTGTTACCCCCTACAGTACTCATCACTGTGTTTACCCCCTACAGCCTCCATCACTGTTAACCACACAGCTGTGGTATTACTGTTCCACGTTGTATAGTCTCAGAGGTAACTTCAGCGTGCACACGCATGCGTAACACATCTACATATTTTATCTCTAGTATGTTATTACATACTGTAACATATCAGGTTACTGCCAAAATAAAGGAAACAGCAACATAAAGTGTCTTAACACACGAACTAGAACAGCTTCGATGCACCTTGGCATAGATCCTACATGTGTCCGGAACTCTATTGGAGAGATGTGATACCATTCTTCCGCGTGAAATTTTATAATTTGTTATTTTGTTTATGGTGGTGGAAAATGCTGTCTCTGGTGCCGCTCCTGAATCTTCCATAAGTGTTTATTTGGGTTTAGATCTGGTGACTGAGACGGCTATGGCATGTGGTTTGCATCGTTGTCATGCTCATCAAATCATTCAGTGACCACTCGAGCCCTGTGGATGGGGGCATTGTTATCCTATGGGGGCATAGCCACGGTAGCCAAAATAATGGCCTGCCCAGCATTTTATACATGACCCTAAGCATAATGGGATGTTAATTAATTAATTAACTCAGGAACCACTCCTGTGTGGAAGTGCCTGCTTTCGATATACTTTGTATCCCTCATTTACTCAAGTGTTTCCATTATTTTGTCAGTTACCTGTATGTTGTTGATGTAATGTAGCTGTCACAGTACGCCTAATGATGTAGTGTAACTGTGCTGCCTGTTGGTTAACAGCTGGTGAAGCGGAGACGGGAGAGTGACTCCATGCTCACGCTGTGCAGGAGAATGTCTCTCATGACAGTCTGAGAAAACGTGTTGAGACTAAACCTAAAGAATGAGCTATTCCATTTCATCAACATCGTATGGTTCCTTTGTCGTAGATTATTTAATTGAATTGTATTAGGATCCCCATTAGCTACTTCACATGCAGCAGCTACTCTAGCTGAGGTCCACATAAAATATACAAATACATGACAAAGTGCAGAACAGTTATAGTCAAAAACAACATAAGAGATTACATTAAATTCAAAATAAAAAATAACAATAAAATAAGAGTTACATTTTGGAAAGACACCAAGAGACATAAATACTATTTACACACTATTCATATATACAGTACATATTCATATATACAGTACATATTCATAATTATATATACAGTACATGTTTATATATACAGTACATATTCATATATACAGTACATATTCATAATTATATATACAGTACATGTTCATATGTACAGTACATGTTCATATATACAGTACATATTCATAATTATATATACAGTACATGTTCATATATACAGTACATATTCATATATACAGTACATATTCATAATTATATATACAGTACATGTTCATATATACAGTACATGTTCATATATACAGTACATGTTCATATATACAGTACATATTCATAATTATATATACAGTACATGTTCATATATACAGTACATGTTCATATATACAGTACATATTCATAATTATACACTGCTCAAAAAAATAAAGGGAACACTTAAACAACACAATGTAACTCCAAGTCAATCACACTTCTGTGAAATCAAACTGTCCACTTAGGAAGCAACACTGATTGACAATAAATTTCACATGCTGTTGTGCAAATGGAATAGACAACAGGTGGAAATTATAGGCAATTAGCAAGACACCCCCAATAAAGGAGTGGTTCTGCAGGTGGTGACCACAGACCACTTCTCAGTTCCTATGCTTCCTGGCTGATGTTTTGGTCACTTTTGAATGCTGGCGGTGCTTTCACTCTAGTGGTAGCATGAGACGCAGTCTACAACCCACACAAGTGGCTCAGGTAGTGCAGCTCATCCAGGATGGCACATCAATGCGAGCTGTGGCAAGAAGGTTTGCTGTGTCTGTCAGCGTAGTGTCCAGAGCATGGAGGCGCTACCAGGAGACAGGCCAGTACATCAGGAGACGTGGAGGAGGCCGTAGGAGGGCAACAACCCAGCAGCAGGACCGCTACCTCCGCCTTTGTGCAAGGAGTAGCAGGAGGAGCACTGCCAGAGCCCTGCAAAATTACCTCCAGCAGGCCACAAATGTGCATGTGTCTGCTCAAACGGTCAGAAACAGACTCCATGAGGGTGGTATGAGGGCCCGACGTCCACAGGTGGGGGTTGTGCTTACAGCCCAACACCGTGCAGGACGTTTGGCATTTGCCAGAGTACACCAAGATTGGCAAATTCGCCACTGGCGCCCTGTGCTCTTCACAGATGAAAGCAGGTTCACACGCACATGTGACAGACGTGACAGAGTCTGGAGACGCCGTGGAGAACGTTCTGCTGCCTGCAACATCCTCCAGCATGACCGGTTTGGCGGTGGGTCAGTCATGGTGTGGGGTGGCATTTCTTTGGGGGGCCGCACAGCCCTCCATGTGCTCGCCAGAGGTAGCCTGACTGCCATTAGGTACCGAGATGAGATCCTCAGACCCCTTGTGAGACCATATGCTGGTGCGGTTGGCCCTGGGTTCCTCCTAATGCAAGACAATGCTAGACCTCATGTGGCTGGAGTGTGTCAGCAGTTCCTGCAAGAGGAAGGCATTGATGCTATGGACTGGCCCGCCCGTTCCCCAGACCTGAATCCAATTGAGCACATCTGGGACATCATGTCTCGCTCCATCCACCAACGCCACGTTGCACCACAGACTGTCCAGGAGTTGGCGGATGCTTTAGTCCAGGTCTGGGAGGAGATCCCTCAGGAGACCATCCGCCACCTCATCAGGAGCATGCCCAGGCGTTGCAGGGAGGTCATACAGGCACGTGGAGGCCACACACACTACTGAGCCTCATTTTGACTTGTTTTAAGGACATTACATCAAAGTTGGATCAGCCTGTAGTGTGGTTTTCCACTTTAATTTTGAGTGTGACTCCAAATCCAGACCTCCATGGGTTGATAAATTTGATTTCCATTGATAATTTTTGTTGTCAGCACATTCAACTATGTAAAGAAAAAAGTATTTAATAAGAATATTTCATTCATTCAGATCTAGGATGTGTTATTTTAGTGTTCCCTTTATTTTTTTTAGCAGTGTATATACAGTACATGTTCATATATACAGTACATGTTCATATAAACCTACCATTAAAATTATAGACTGATCATTTCTTTGTCAGTGGGCAAACGTACAAAATCAGCAGGGGATCAAATACTTTTTTCCCTCACTGTATATACAGTACATGTTCATATATACAGTACATGTTCATATATACAGTACATATTCATAATTATATATACAGTACATGTTCATATATACAGTACATGTTCATAATTATATATACAGTACATGTTCATATATACAGTACATATTCATACAGTTAAAGTCTGTCTTTAGAAAGAGGAGAGGCACTGATACAATATATTTTTTAGAGTAACTTCTGGCGGCAGAGCACTCCATGATGACATGGCTCTATATATATAACTGAGTCACACATTAAATCTGGTTTTGGTTTTGGTAGTACTGGCAGTAGCCAAGTCTTTGTTGTTGTAGTAACATAATAATAATTCATTATGAGAGGTGGACTTGTAGAAATGCTGTTGTTTCCAACTAGTCCTAAAAAAGGAAGGCCTAATCCCTTCTCTCCCCGTCATATTAACTCAATCTCACAAAACATGCAGCACTTACCCAATTACTTCCTCCTGCAATTGTCAAACACCAATGAAAGGAAAACCAACACATAAAATGAAGAAAAACGGTGCATGTCATCAAAATGTACTATTAAGTAAACACAAACGGCAAGAGGGAGGTTTTCCTTTGAAATGGAAATGGGCATTTTAGATTTGTGTATATCAAGCATGTTTTAATGGTGAGAGGCATTCCCGTCAGCTACTTCAAATCAACTAAAAACACGCTGCCAACAGCCTGGCTTGGTTCAAACTGAGGAAGGTTTATGGGAGAGGGGGAGTTTAGATAGAATACTGAACCCCATCTCTCACTCCCTCTTTCTTCTTTCACACACACACACACACACACACACACACACACACACACACACACACACACACACACACACACACACACACACACACACACACACACACACACACACACACACACACACACACACACACACACACACACACACACACACACACACACACACACACACACACACACACACACACACACACACACACACACACACTCCAGGGAGGGAGATGAAGTGGGAGTCAGTAGAGGCCTAAAGCCGTCCACATGCTTCCCATCTGAAACAGTTTGGAACAGTTTGTGCATATATTATGAAGACATTTTGTAACGTTTTGGTTAGTTTTGCTCTTAGGCAAGGTTTTATTTGGTTGTTTGGTTGCACATATATATTTTTTCTTCAGGCAAGCCCGAAGCCGGTAGCCGAAGTCGTTAGCCGAAGTCTATGCCCACCATCTGTGATTGGTCAACAGTAGGGATTGTTTGTTGTCATTTAACGAGCGACGACTCGTTTACATTTTTTTTTCACTTGAGAAATACTGCACACAAACATCTAAGAGATGTACAAATTGATTCTGCACACAAACATCTAAGAGACGTACAAATCGATGCTGCACACAAACATCGAAGAGATGTAAAATTGATGCTGCACACAAACATCTAAGAGATGTAAAATTGATACTGCACCAAACATCTAAGAGATGTAAAATTGATGCTGCACCAAACATCTAAGAGATGTAAAATTGATGCTGCACAAAACATCTAAGTTAGATGTCAAATTGATGCTGCACCAAACATCTAAGTTAGATGTAAAATTGATGCTGCACCAAACATCTAAGTTAGATGTAAAATTGATGCTGCACCAAACATCTAAGAGATGTAAAATTGATTCTGCACCAAACATCTAAGAGATGTAAAATTGATGCTGCACCAAACATCGAAGAGATGTAAAATT